>NC_085863.1:47701307-47718807 GCF_034702125.1 Engraulis encrasicolus
TGCTGTCTTCATTTCCGGGTGGGCCTTGATTTCATCACTCTAGGTCTTCATGACCTCATCTGTGGACTTCCTGAGTTCTGTAACGTTAATCAAGCAATACACATACAACAGCACATTCTTTTGACATATTTGAAGGTCCTTGGCTCTGAAAAGATTGAAATCCAATGTTAGTCGTTTGCCCATTGTCACCTACTCCTGGCCTCCTAAAAAGGATTAAGTCAAATAGTTTCGCTTCTGAGTGACATCACTGTATCCTGTGTTCTAGAACGAATGATACTTCAAGGAGTTAGTATGCACATTGCTGTTCTTCCAGGGTATTCTATGGACTTCAGACTCCTTCAAAAGCAATCAGTTAATCAAACATCACATGACTGGGTTTCAGCTTGTCTCACAATACTGTTTTGATGACATCTGTAGACTCTCCTAAAAGAATGGGGCACTTACTCAACATCCGCATCCCATGATTGTCACATGGGGTCATTGGGCCTACTCAATGGTTTGAGTGCCCACCAACAAGACACATTTATTTTAATGTTTTTAATCATAACCAAATATTGTAGAATTTCCTGCAAACACAAATGAATACCTGAACAACTTGCTGTAAGACAATGCATTATATTTCAGGACCTCAGAATCTAGCTTGCTGTAAGACAATGCATTATGTTTCAGGACCTCAGAATCTAGCCTATTTTCCAACAGTCCCTTTCGTGAGGTCATAATTAATATGACCTCATCAAATTTGTTAGACCTCAGTGTTAGACTCTGTAACCAACATGACCACATAGCTTTCCTTGGTCAACTTCTCTTGTCCATTTCTGGAACCTAAGTTGCTCGCCTCAGAAACCTAGTGCAAAGAGAATACCACATCATCTGCTCATCACCCAATTTGTCATTTGCACCAAGACATTATATTAATGTGGAAACCACAGTGAGTTCCATTGCCGAAGGCTGTGGAAAAATGTAAAGGGTTAGAAATACAAACAAATGAAAACAAATATGTAAAAGACAAATTAAATAATTAATAATAACAATAATAATTATAAAAATCCTCCTGCTATAACAAAACCTAAAATTGAAATTTCTCCATTCAATACCACCAATTTCCGCAACATTGGGACCCCCTTTTCCACTACCAGTTCCTTGAGGTGTTATACGGCAGTTTCTTATTGTTAGGCTACGTTGAATGGTGGCGTCTCCTGTAGGATCCCGTTTCATTATAAAGCATCATCAAATACCACAATGTAAAAGGAAACATGTTAGCGTTAGTAGGGTTAGTATTAGTGGTGTTAGTGATAGTAGTGCCCCGCATGCATTAAGCTGCAGGCTTATGCCTTTCCCCATTCTTTGCGCTTCCGCAAGCTTGTTTCAATGTAACCCTGTGCGCCTTTCCCTCAAGGTGAATATTGTGTGTAATTCGCTCAACGTGGTTCGGTATACTGCGCTCAATCGCTTTTGGAAGGAGCCCATTTGAATTCCTCATCTCCTGTCTCGTTGGTTCCTCTTCCATCTGCAACCTGTGTGGAGAAATCTGACATCAAAGTAGTTAGTTTATCGTAATATGGTTTATATTGCAACGTGCGAAATCTTCATGTTCGAACCTAGCGTTGGTCCAGGGCTTACTGTTTGCCTAGTTTCTTACTGACCTCAGCACCATGAGTCAGAGTGTTGACCCAGCTCATAATTGTATGTGGGCCTATACCAACCTTACCAATTTGCTCTTTGGCGTTTGGTCCAAATCCTTATGGGTATGCATTCCACAATCCACCAATATGTCCAAGTTCATTGCAACAGTTTTTTTTTCTTTTTCTTTCAAACCACAGACCTTCTGCCAAAGTTATTTTACCAGCCCAGAGACAACGGTCTCCCATTCATGTCCTCTACCAACCATCAGTTTTTTGGCCGTACGGCTCCCAACCAGTCCATCAGTTATTTCCAAATGGCCACTCGCATCAACGTCTTTTCCGAAGACGCCCTTTCGTGCTCTCTCCAAATCCTTTCCATATTGCACGTTCGCTGTGGAAAAAAAAATCCTTGATTTCCGATGTCCTTGTGACTGCTGCCAAATGTTCTTTGTTACCTTTTCCATAGTGAACCCCTGTAAAACCATGGCCTTTCTACCTCATTGCCGCATAAACCGCTTTCAATCTTTACCAACCTCCAACACTCAACAATGTGTTTTTCAAACAACCTTTGTTATCTGTCGTTATTTCCTAGGCTATGTATGTGATGTGTGGTGTACTGCAGTCTTTTCTCAAATCTCGTCTGTCTTAAGTCGAGTCCAGTGTCACTGTCGCACATGTAGGCCTAATATGTCTATCTCCCCCTTTCTTCTGAAATAACACGCCGTGTTGTTTCAGAAGAATCCACAACAATTGTGTAACCAGGTACACCGCGCAGTTAATGTCTGAACGGTAATAAATAAAAATAAAAATAAAAATAAAAACCTCAAAATATCCATAGGTCTAAGGAGTAGGCCTATTCCTGTTGTGACAAACAGAACAAACAATAAAAAAAAATAATAATCAGTCAAATCAATGTACAGAGAGTATTGGGAAGGCCATCGTGTTTTTAGCTAATTATGTTTGTTCAGTCAGTATTGTGTACTCTTATACAAACTTCCGCGTGGTGTTGGGTAGACTATGTGTAGCTTATAATGCAATGTGTATAATTCAACCCCAGCAGCCACCCCTTCTTGCCCAATGTAGATGTAGGGTAAACAGTCCCACTGATTCCCAACTGTCTTAAACACGCCTGTGCGTATGTTTTCATCTTAATCAATGTTACGTGGTAGGGGTCAGATAAAAGGGATATGGGTGTATAAATGGCACCCAAGGGCGTCACTTCTGGTGTGAGTTAAGCAGTAGTGTTACCAAACAATCTTGACATAGTCTTTCAATTTTTCATAGGCCAGAAGGGGTCCCCCAACCCTTCTCCTGTGTGAGCTCTAGGTTCCAAATCCCCTTTGTGTATTGTCCATGGGATAGGTTTGCTCCGGCTCCAGTGTGCGCTTGGTGTGCTTGTGCTTGTTTTTTCTCTGGTTTCAGCTTTGAAGTAGGTGCAGTGCCCTCCGTGTTGTGTAGGCATTCCACTGGCAGTCTCTCACTCAGTGCCCGGTCCCACTATAAGCAAAACACCCCCCATACATGACCCTACCTTGGGCATCGCTACTCCCTGTTCCCCGTCCTCTGAATCCCACCACGTTGTCCCTAACCCCTTAATGAAATTGGACCAACTTCAGGATTGGATGAAGAATGTGTGACTGCTGTGTTGTAACATGAGTTGTATCAATTGTGTTTCGATTCCGTCGCTCTTTTGGACTCAGCTAATTGCAACTTAACTAGTTGTGCATGTGCTGTATCAGTGCTTAGTTTCTCTTCCTCGCGTTTTGCACTATACTGTTTCATGTGGTGCTTGAGATGGCGTTCCCAGTATTCTGTAGTAGCCTACTATAGGGCAAATTTGGATCATTTAACATCGTTTCTCGTACCGGCTTTGGGATTGCTTCTAGAATGGCCATTCTGAACATAGCAGTTTGCAGCTTGTCAGAGCTTGGATGGTTTCCGGCTATGTCTGTCCAAAATTCCTTACTTTTTGCTCCATCGGGCACTGGGTGACGTTTACGCATTGCAGTGCCTATGTCAGCTGCGTATAACGCAAATGGGTATGAATCTGGCAAAAGGCTCGTTCTTGCTTCTGTTTCCACTATCTGTAATTCCCACGCGCTTGTTTGTTTACATAACAGTGCGCGCCAATCGCCAATCGTTATCTTTTGTGACATATAGCCTAGCTTTCATCAATTTGGACAACCACGGTGCACCCCTTTCGACGGGTGAAGGGATTTTTTCCAGGATCGAATTCATGTCAGTAAAACTAAACGGCTTAGGCCTATAGCCTATTCATCCACTCCGTTCTTTTTCTCCACCGGATACATTCCAACTGTCTTGGTTGGGCCTTTACGTGAGAAAAAAAATATCCTTCTCATGTTCGCATTCGACCTTTACACATGCACTCAAAAAAGTCCAAACAAACACACACACAAACAAACAACTGGCCAGTAGTCACACATTCTTCAGACACATATAGGGCCCATTGACATAGGCCTACAATGGCAGACAAACACAGACCACCTATGTAGCCTACATGTTGGTAAACACAAAGTGCGTATCCTGTGACATTAACTGCTCACAGATTAAACAGATTCCAGCTCTTTGTTTCTCCAATGCATGGCCAAGCAACACTCTCAATATCTCCTCCCACTGTTCCGAAACAGTGTCACCTCATTTTATCCTTCTCTCGTAATTCTGACTCCAAATTCAATTCATTTCCTCCGTACATGCCTTCAGCAGAATGACTACTCATTTCGTACTCGCTAGTACGTTACTCACTTCTCGTTATTCTGACTCCAAATTCAATACATTCCCTCCGTACATGCCTTCAACAGAATGACCACTCATTTCGTACTCGCTAGTAAGTCACTCACTTCTCAAACACTCGCGCAAACACGCTCTCACATACACACGGGTACCCGGTCCACACTTATAAGGTTCACAGCTCAGTCCTGATATCAATAATTACCAGAGTGAAACCTAACCAAAAGAAAACAAATCAAAACAATACAATAATAGGCCTATTCGTTGAACTCCAAGCTCAACAGCGCGCGGATCTCCCTGATGCGTATCAGTAACTACTTTGGGAGGGTCCCAGACCCTCCAGAGGTCCCAGACCTCTCCGATCCAGACCTCACTTTCTTCCTGATGAACCCCAGGTTCTCCTCCAGTTGAGATGACTCGACCCCTTCTGTTTTTACCGGATTGAGGAAGCCTCGATGACCGCTATTACCAAATTTACCTTTCAGACATTTAATCTTCAAGGGGGAAACACCGAACTGCCCTCTGACTTCCGATAAAAGCCCCTCACTCTCAACTCGACCAAATTCACAACTGACGACCATCTGGACCGCAAAAAGTTCCGTTCACATTCAACCGTTCTTTCAGGGCAGATATTTCAACAACCTTCTGTCTAACCTCCAAGGTTCTTGTCTAGTTGAGATTCGCAGATCCCAGATCTCTTCGATTTTTAACAGATGGGGAAACCTTGATGTCCGCAATTACTTGTTACATAGTTAGATGGGCTATTTCGAACCCAATCCTCCCACGGGGAAGCACCAAACTCCTCTATTACTGTACACCTGATAAAGCCCTCATTCCCAACTTAGACTATGTGCAAACCACAACATGTAATACAGTCAAAGACAATACCAAACAAACAAATAGGCCTAATGATGCTTTCGCTGTCGCCGTCAAATACAAGGAGGAATATGCAACAGAGTAACAACACACAATTTGGAATAGCCAATCGCAGAATTTGATTTAACTGGTTTCTGCTTACCTGGTTGTTTGGCCACGTTTCTCGTTGTTGTCACCCGACTGCGATATCCTCCAGGAAAGAAAAAATGTAAATCCTATTGTGAAAAGTAAAAATGTTCTTCAAAAGAAAAAATATATTTTAATTCCTTTTGCTCGAATCACAGAGGACGGTCACCATGTTGTTGAAGTTTACCGTCTTGGTCTCTACTTCTTGCATGTTCAAAATCCGAGTCAAAGGAATCAAAAACTCCAAAAGCCAAATTAATCTATTTATTTTCTAAAATTACCAAATAACAAAATGACCACCACTGGTAATATCCAGAATACCAGCAATGGCCCATACACAGTAAACACTACAGCTTTCCAGAACTGCAGAGTCTACTACATAAAAATGACAAAATGACAACGAAAGCATTACGGAACGTTCCGGAGATCCTAACCTTCTCTCGCCCTGACCGATAACAAAAATTAGGACCTGCTTGAATATCCCTATCTGTTGGTATTTATGGTTTGTGGGTGTATGGGTGTGGTTATGTGTAAGCATTTACGTGATTTGTTAGTTAACCCAGAATATGCCTAATCTGTGTCGATTGTAAGCTGCTGTCTTCATTTCCGGGTGGGCCTTGATTTCATCACTCTAGGTCTTCATGACCTCATCTGTGGACTTCCTGAGTTCTGTAACGTTAATCAAGCAATACACATACAACAGCACATTCTTTTGACATATTTGAGAGTCCTTGGCTCTGAAAAGATTGAAATCCAATGTTAGTCGTTTGCCCATTGTCACCTACTCCTGGCCTCCTAAAAAGGATTAAGTCAAATAGTTTCGCTTCTGAGTGACATCACTGTATCCTGTGTTCTAGAACGAATGATACTTCAAGGAGTTAGTATGCACATTGCTGTTCTTCCAGGGTATTCTATGGACTTCAGACTCCTTCAAAAGCAATCAGTTAATCAAACATCACATGACTGGGTTTCAGCTTGTCTCACAATACTGTTTTGATGACATCTGTAGACTCTCCTAAAAGAATGGGGCACTTACTCAACATCCGCATCCCATGATTGTCACATGGGGTCATTGGGCCTACTCAATGGTTTGAGTGCCCACCAACAAGACACATTTATTTTAATGTTTTTAATCATAACCAAATATTGTAGAATTTCCTGCAAACACAAATGAATACCTGAACAACTTGCTGTAAGACAATGCATTATATTTCAGGACCTCAGAATCTAGCTTGCTGTAAGACAATGCATTATATTTCAGGACCTCAGAATCTAGTCTATTTTCCAACAGTGTGTGTGTGTGTGTGTGTCAGTCAATGTGTATTTTTGTGTGTGTTTATGTATGTGTGGTGTGTGTGTGTGTGTGGGGGGGGGGGTACAGAGGGTATGTGAGTTGTGTCTATTTGTATTGTCTGTTTTGTGCGCGTGTGGAGAGAATATGACTTGTGTCTATTTGTGGTGTCTGGTGTGTGTGTGTGTGTGTGTGTGTGTGTGTGTGTGTGTGTGTGTGTGTGTGTGTGTGTGTGTGTGTGTGTGTGTGTGTGTGTGTGTGTGTGTGTGTGCGTGCGTGCGAGTGCGTGCCTGCATGCCTGCATGTGTGCGTGCATGAGGTCAGAAGAGATTTCTCTAAGACTGCAAGGAGAGTTCAGCTTCCCCTATGATATGTCAAAAAATAAATGGAAAAAATGAGCAGTAATGTTCAGATTTTATTGACTATAAACATTAATCTTGACGGCACGTTCATTCAGAATCAGCAACAGCCCCACCCACCCGTATTGACACCCTTGAAGTACATAATGGGAAATATCCCCAGATAATAAGTAAGGTCAAATGTTATTTTACCATAGAAAGCTTGTGGTTGACATAAAGTAGCAAAATGATCAACAAAGGTAAACATTCCAGTGTCCGGCACCCTTTTCTGGATACCACTGTGGAAACCTAACTTGACTCAAATGTGGTAAATCACAACTTGAAATCACCTTTGATAAATTGCTCGTCATATGACATGAATTTGCCAATGAATGAATGAATGATGATATTTGTATTTGCAAAAGGCAGACGTTAGATATTATCCCTCTTGTACCTCCAAATGATAAAAGGTCATCTCAAAAAACCTAGGTATACTAATTTCAAGGGTGTGTTATTATGTTATTTGGAAATCTGCCAAACCATAAATAAGGGAACAATTTGTGATAGAAGTCGGTAAAGATTTGTGCAAATGGTGGAAAAAACAACAGGTGAAACATCTGCAGCCCTGAAGGACAACTTGGAACAGTCTTGGGTAGTTTTTTCAACAAGCACCATATGCGAAGCAAAACACAAAACAAGGAAACACCAGGTGTTTGTGTCAGAAAACACGGGCAATTCTTTTAAAATGTTTTAAAGTAACAGTTCACCGTGTTTCAATAATACAGTTTATTCTTTTCTGACCTGTGATGAGTTCATTCCAACCTGACCTCACTCGTCTTCAGACGTGGCCCCAGTCAGCAACGTGTCCTGCACCAACTCGTTAGCATTACTTTGGCTCAGCTTTGCCTTGGGCAGCTTTGGGTGATTTAGTAAGTTAGAAGTTCGAGTTCAAGAAACAACTAAAGACCTTCCTCTTTCGAGAGTATCTACTTGACTAATGCTTGAGCTGGCCTTGCCCCAGGGCAGACTCCTGACATGATGTTTAGTTTAGTTTAGTTTGCGTGTGTGTGTGTTTGTGTGTGTGTGTACTCGTTATTTACTCTTTATTAAAAATAAAAAATAAAAAACTAACCCCTCTTTGCAACTGCACTTGTTGTTTTGTATATCTCCTGTGCACTTTGTATTTGCTTGTGATGTTGGCTTGATTATGTCCTCTTTTGAAAGTCGCTTTGGTTATAAAGCGTCTGCCAAATGTAATGTAATGTAAAGAAGTGACCAAATTGTTCCATATGTTCCCTATTTTAACACCCTTACATGCCTAGTTAACCGATCCAAAAGTTGCTCAAAATGAAATGTGGCGATTTCCTACCTAAATAAAAAAATGGCACTGTAATGAAAGGCGTAGTAACACATTCTAAGCTCTTTGGATGTATTGATATCCTCAGCGCATTGATATCAATGCAACTTTGGATCTTTGTGAAAACCTTTTTGAAATTGTGAAATAAAATGAATTAGACTTGTCAAAAGGAACATAGTTCAATTCTACAGTAGAATGTCACACAAACATACTGTAGCATACCCACCACCACATAAGTGTAGCCCCATCAGCATAGTAACACTGCGGTGGGGTCTCTGCCTATTAATGCTGTGCCTTCTGCCTCTTGTTGTCAAGGACAGCCTAGCCAACCCAGTCCAGCATGCCCATCGCCACCACCAGGGCCACTGACAGCTTTTGCTGGGCCAGGGAAAAAGTCATATGCCCCCCACCCCCTCGCCCAATACATACAGTACTGTACAATGTCATGCAGACCCAGTTCTGGGCCTCTGCTCTCCCTGAGCCCGGGACTAATGGCCCCTTTGTCCCCCGCTGTTGGATTCGCTGACCACCACACCCACACCCTTCCAGCCCTCTCCAATCATCCAGCCCAGCCTAGCCCAGTACAGCATGTCCAGCAGCAGCACCACCAGTCCACCACCAGTCCACCCCTCCACTCACTCACCTCTTCACCAGGGTTGCCAGATGACACTGATGATTTCCAACCCCCAAAAAATGCTCAGAACCCGTCTGGAAGCACAAAATCCTGCCCAACTTAAACTAAATTCTATTGATTTCTATGGCCATAAATTTGCTGAATAAACCCGCCCAAATGCCGTTTTTACGCTGTCGCAGTCGACCATCCTAAGCAGCACAGTTGGGCAGGAAACCTCCCAATATGGCAACACTCACCTCTTCACACTCCACCCATCCACCCTCCATCCCTTCCTCCACTCATGCCTCCACCCATCCAACCCTCCACTGGTCTGCAGTCTCACAGCAGCGGCCCGCTGGACCACAGACTTGAGAGGCAAGGTCAGCCAGGGACACAAACACACACACACACACACACACACACACACACACACACACACACACACACACACACAAGCACATAAACACACACACACACATGCACACACGCACACACACACACACATGCACACATCCCTCTCTCGTCCCACTACAGTGCGTCCCCCAGATAGTATGCAGCAGGGGCAGCCAAAGGCACATAGCCGAATAGGAGGAGGAGGAAGAGGATGAGGAAGAGGAGGAGGAGGTTGAGGAGGAGGAGGACAATTAGGTCGATGAGGAGGGTAAACAAAGAGGTAGGAAACGAGGAGACAGACAAGGACACATGTTTTTTTGTGTCACGTGCATATAAATTACTAACACTTTATTTTATTTTATTCTATTAGCACTATTAGCAATACATGTTAGTGCCTATAAGTAACTTGTAAGGCAAGTACCAAGCAACATTATTCAGGCATTAACATTGTATGTATTAGTGCTAAAATAAAGGGTTATCAAAATACATGGAAATTACAACATGTGAAATTTCAGTTGTATGTGAGTGATTCTACGATTCGCCTACGCTTTTGGCAAAAGCAAAATGTCAATTATCAGTATTTTTTTCAACTAAATGACCTAGATGTTTACATAGTGTATATATTTAAGTCTCCAAACAAACAAATTGCCAAGCTTAATCTTAAATCATTTGATAAATACTCTAATGAAAGCGAACATTTGCTTGATTATTTTGTCAACAGTGTTATGGACAAGTACTATGTCATTTCAAACATGTATGAAGTTGAAATATGAAGTATATGAGTTGAAACAACATACGTTTGAAAGTGCTTATGTCCCTTAGCAATAATGTTGTCATTAATCTGTGCAACTGATATAGAAAATGTGATTGTTGAGCTTCATAAGTAGGATTTTATGATTCACTGTGATACAGACTGACACCTTTTTCATTATAAATCCCTGTAATGTCTGATTTGAATAAGTCACCCTCCTTACACAAGACTTCCTTCTCCAGAGATAATCCCTAGTGTCTGTTCATAGAATTTTTCCAACACATAAGGGATCAATAGCTGAAAAACACTTTCACAACAGTCAACCGTGTTACTCAACTGTGTTACGGTCAACAGTGCAGGGGAACAAGTCGGCACTTTTTTAGGAGAAAAAAACAGAGCAGACAAACCCATCTCCCTAGAACACAAATTATTTTTCTTTGTTTGTCTGTCAATATGGAGATAAATTGGCAAAACCATACTCCTCCTCCAGTGTCATCAGTGTTGCCAGATTGGGCTGGTTCCCGCCCAATTGGGCTGCTTAGGATGGCCGTGTGCGGGTAAAAATGGCATTTATCAGAAAAATCCGCCCACGTTTTGCCATAGAAATCAATAGAATTGGGCGGGATTTTGTGCTTCCAGGTGGGTTTTGAACATTTTTTGGGCTGGAAATCATCAGCCTCATCTGGCAACCCTGACTGTCATAGCTAATTGTAACACCATTGACGGTAACACGGTTGACATTTCAGCCATTTTAATGGTGTTGTGCTAACTGAGGACCTCAGAAGTTCCACCACAACACCGTAATCAATTCATGTATCTGTATGCTTTATCTGTGTTTTTCTACATGTGATTTCTAATTCACATTCTTATGAATATGTTGATAGCACAGTTGACAGGCAATTTTCCCGCTATGAGAACATGAAAAAGAAAGGATTAAATTAAGGAAGGATGGAGCTCAAAACTTACCAAAAAGTCTTTCCATATCCTGCCAAAGAGGTTATGACATCACGTGATGTTATTCGTATGGCCTAAGACCAAACCATTACTGATTTAAGGCGGGGGTTTCAGACCGTGACACGGTTAACACAGTTTTCATGGACACACACAAAATGGCAAATTTCATGTATAATAGAAAGGACAGCGGTCTTTCTGACAGTTTTGTCATATTGTGATGATTACTGTGAATCAACATTTGCAATCGTCTTGGGCAAAACAAGTTTCTTTACATGCTAATATGAAGACTGAATCTGATATTTGGAAAACGGGACGGCATGAAAACGCCCAAAACAAGTATTAAATATTCATTCTTGCTGAGGGAAATAATGCCATGTCTACACTTTCTGTGTGTGAAAGATAAATGTTTTCTAATGTCCAAAACATCATTGGATGCAGTTAATAGTTAGTGGAATTGGCAAATAAAATCCACGGACTTAAAAGCGTAGGCGAATCGGAGAATCACTCATGTGCGTGCGTGTGTGTGTGCTTGCGTCGGTGCGTGCATGCGTGCATGTGTGCGTGCTGAGAACACACATAACGCACCCAAAAACAAAGTTTCATATTCTGTTGTTTGATAACTTTCATTCTCTATTCCATAGTGCACATTCTAGACTGCTCCCTAATAATTATGAACCAGCCCCAACTTGTACAGACGAATAGGATGAAGAGGAGGAAGACAAAGAGGGGGAGGAGGAGGAGAAGGAAGATGAGGAGGATGAAGGTAAGTAGTACCATGGTGGTACACAGATGTTTAGTGGTCAACTCACTATGGTGCACTCACCCAGCAGTCTTACGACCGTCGTGAGACAGGTTAGTTTTACCCTACTGATGATGTGTTGTTGCAATGGTAATCCTGCTCAGTACGAGAGGAACCACAGGTGGGTTCGTGTGCTTGGCTGAGGAGCCACTACCATCTAACATCTACCATCTGCGGGATTATGGCTGAATACCTCTAAGTCAAAATACCTCCCAGACGTAGCGATACCCATGCAACTAAGTGCTTCGGTTGGTCTGGAGTAGCCGGGGCCCCCAGGTCCCAATGAGCAGAGCCGTTCGTGACAGGATTGGGGTGCGGCCGGAAAAGCGGCGCACCTCTCCTGACACTACACCGCACGTTCGTGAACAACCTGGTGCTAAATCACTCGTAGACGACCCGGGTTTAGATCAAAAAAGCCATGAACAATGCTTTGAAGTTTCATTCAAACTTTCAGGTACCACAGACATGGGGGGTACAGAGAGACAGAGATTGAGACAGAGAGAGAGAGAGAGAGAGAGAGAGAGAGACAGAGATTGAGACAGAGAGAGAGAGAGAGAGAGAGAGAGTATATGTCTTATCCTTTTTTAAATGTCCAGTACACACGTATAGTCTTATACTTATTACAGTTTTTCTCGATTGCTTCCACACAAGTCAATCAACTGCCATACTATGTTCACTTCCTCATCAAATGGGCAAACTCTCTTCATACCGGTTTACAATCTGAAATCATCACCCCATAGGGACACACATTGCATGTGATATTGATGAAAACATGAGTGGATGCAGTGAGAAAACACATTTGTTTAGTGGGTAACGCTTTATTTTACGGTACAGTATTTACTATGTACTTTCTGGGTAACAACTGGGTAACAGAGGGAAATTACATGGTACCTAGAATGTAAAAAGGGGGTTAATACGATGTAAATACTGTGTAATTACAGAGGAAAAAACTCAAAAGTTACCGTGAAACTACACTGTGTATTTTCTGGGTAACAATTGGGTAACAGAGAGAAATTACACAATTGTTATCCAGAAAATACACAGTGTAGTTTCTTGGTAAGTTTTGTGTTTTCCCCTGTAATTACATAGTATTTACGTCGTAATTACCCCCTTTTTTCCATTCTAGGTACCATGTAACTTCTCTCTACGGTACATAGTATTTACTATGTACTTTCTGGGTAACAGAGAGAAGTTACATGGTACCTAGAATGTAAAAAGGGGGTAATTACGATGTAAATACTATGTAATTAGAGGGAAAAACCTCAAAACTTACCATGACACTACACTGTGTATTTTCTGGGTAATTATTGTTTGATGGCAATTTAAAAAAGGATGAAAGTACTACCTATTTACCTATTTGTTCTACAGCAATACCACATTTAATTACTAGGTTAATGTGCTGCTCTGGATGGTAATTACACAACTCCAAAGTCAGAACTTACAAGGAACAGTATTTCATTGTAGTTACTGTGTTTATCACTATACATACCCATTTATTGCATGGGTAAATGTGGTACTTACCTGACAAAACAATTGCTGATGTCACACATTGCCATGGGCTTTATCTTCATTCTTGTAGCCGTTGAGTCAAAAGTGTTTGGTAAGTACATGGTAGGTTTCTGCACTGTTACCAAGTAACATATATTTATTTACCAGGTAAAAAAGGGGAAACTGTACTGTAAAGTAAAGCGAATGCTCTTACCAAAGTATTACCAATTTCTTACCAAGTAATTAAACTTGTTTCATAAATCATGTAAGTACATGGTAAGTTTCTGCACTGTTACCGAGTTACAGATATTCAGTTACTAGGTAAAGAAGGGGAAACTGTACTGTAAAGTAAAGCGAACGCTCTTACCAAAGTATTACCAATTTCTTACCAAGAAAATAAACTTGCTATGGTAAGTATCTGCACTGTTACCAAGTAACAGATATTCAGTAACCAGGTAAAGAAGGGGAAACTGTACTGTAAAGTAAAGCGAACACTCTTACCAAAGTATTACCAATTTCTTACCAAGCAATTATACTTATTTCATGTATCACCTAAGTACATGGTAAGTTTCTGCACTGTTACCGAGTAACAGATATTCAGTTACCAGGTAAAGAAGGGGAAACTGTACTGTAAAGTAAAGCGAATGCTCTTACCAAAGTATTACCAATTTCTTACCAAGAACATAAACTTGTTATATATCATGTAAGTACATGGTAAGTATCTGCACTGTTACCAAGTAACAGATATTCAGTTACCAGGTAAAGAAGGGGAAACTGTACTGTAAAGTAAAGCGAACGCTCTTACCAAAGTATTACCAATTTCTTACCAAGCAATTATACTTATTTCATGTATCATGTAAGTACATGGTAAGTTTCTGCACTGTTACTGAGTTACAGATATTCAGTTACCAGGTAAAGAAGAGGAAACTGTACTGTAAAGTAAAGTGAACGCTCTTACCAAAGTATTACCAATTTCTTACCAAGTAATTAAACTTGTTTCATAAATCATGTAAGTACATGGTAAGTTTCTGCACTGTTACCGAGTTACAGATATTCAGTTACTAGGTAAAGAAGGGGAAACTGTACTGTAAAGTAAAGCGAACGCTCTTACCAAAGTATTACCAATTTCTTACCATGAAAATAAACTTGTTATATATCATGTAAGTACATGGTAGGTTTCTGCACTGTTACTGAGTTACAGATATTCATTTACCAGGTAAAGGGAAAAAAATACATCAAAAGCAAATCAAAGCATTATTGTGGAAATCAATTTTTTTTTATTGTATATTGTGGCAAACAACAGTATTGCAACTATGCTGCTCATTGGAACTGTGCTGCTTATTGCCAAATTTTATTATGTTTAGGTAATAAACTAATATATACTAGTATGAATGTAACCCACTACTAGGTATGTACACGTCGATGATAGGCCAGGTTCAATAGCTAGAGAATAAAGACACTAGGCTCTGGGAGAGTGCAAAAAGACAAGTGCAATTAAAAGACACCACACAAGGATATACTTTTTTTCTTTCTTTAGTTATGAATTGCAAGGTAGAAAATATGTACATATTCCCAAAATAAAATAAAAGAATTGACCCTTTAAAATAAAATAAAATGAATTGTCCTTCAAAAGTGAGTAATTGTCTATTTTCCAAAAGTTGGGAACAGTCCTTTAAATCAGTCCTTTAAATCCTCAAAGAGAAAAGAGTTCCTTTCAGTTGTTCAAGAAAAAAAAGAAAAAGTAGTTCCTTTATAGTAGTTTCGTTCAGTTCAAGGCCTTAGTTCAGTTTGTAAACCGTTAAAGTAACAACTCAAGTCAGTCAGTCAGTGTTGTTGTGACACAGGCAGGTCACAACCCTACCACATATGCACCATGTACAATGACACAGGACAGGATCCGACTCAATGGGGTGGGTGGCTCGCCATCAAACGCAGTCATCAATCCACAGCGGAATCCAGGTCCAAAAAACTTCACCTGTGTAACCATACCCTTAGTTAAGCTACACATGTACACAGGACAATGTTCACATTTCTTATCAAATATCAGTTCAAACAGTTTAAACTTAAAGTAGTTGTAGGCCTACACAGGGGTGGAAAGTAACTAATTACATTTACTCAAGTATTGTACTTGAGTAGCATTTATGATTACTTTGAACTTTTTGAGTAGTTTTTAAAATTAATACTTTTACTAGTACTTGAGTATATTTTGACCCAAGTTGTTAACTCAATTACACTGGAACCTGGCCTGAGTACTGAGTAAAAAAATAGACAAAATGCCACGCAAAATAATGCCACAATCTGCCGGAAAAGAAAGATGATGCAGGATGGCACACAGCATTTTCACTATTGTACTATCTTGGATCAATGTATTGGATGATGGCTGGTGCCAAGCAAGAGATAGAGGTTATGGAGGACGATATTCAAGAAAAGGAAACATTACATTGTCTAGAAAAGCTAATTAAATGTAAGTACTTTTACTCAAATTGCATTTTTAAGTGAAGTACTTTTTACTTTTACTTGAGTAGATTTTTAGATAGGTAGGCCTACTTTTACTATTACTCGAGCAGGATTTAGGCAAAGTAGCCTAAAGATAGCCTACTTTTACTTGAGTAGGCCTACAATTTTCGGTACTCTTTCCACCTCTGGTTGTACAACATTAATATCAATCTTCTCAAAGGAAAATATATGCAAACCGCATACACTTCACTTATACTGAAAAGCATTGCATACCATTCAGTTACATAACCATTATCAAATAACAGGATGCATACTATGAAAAACATCACTCGGTACTGAAACCGCGGGAATTACACACAGATATGGCCGAGCACAGTAATGATCAGGAGGACTTGTTCAGACCTCTCCCCTCGCACTTGCTGGGTGCGTGATCACAAGCATGTGAATTACAGGCCGCTCATTCCAAGCTTTAAACTTATACTCAATTCAACCAAAATATACCCTTTTCACACTAAACACAACAAGTATTAACAAAACAAAATACAATTCTGAGGTTTCACCGCAGTATTTCACAGTGATAAGCAATAACACTCAAGTTACATCCGTAGGGAAAATACAGGTGGTTGCCTTACCGAGACGATTCAACAGAAACAATACACGACGAAGCGCAGCTTCTTGCTCTTCAAAACACAAAAGATTTACAGAGCAGGTCGCTCGGTGGTCCAAAATGAAACTTAGAAGTAGGTATCTTTAACTTAGAATTGATTTTCTATCAATATCTAGCTCCAGGGTGGAGCAGAAGAAACGAAGTCTTTCCTTCAGCTTTCGAGCTCTTCTCAGCTCAACTGACTGGAACGGCTCCACGGAAAGCTGAATGCGTGGAAACGCATGTCAAAATAAAAGTGCCATAACGTAACTGTCACAGTAAAAGTCCTGCTATGTTAATCGTGTTTTTAACGATACCAAACCTTCATTCATGAATTGCCTTATCAGTATTATCACTATTTATTATCCCATTTTACTATTTATGCTATTTAATCAACTAATACGTTTTTAATATGCATTTGTCAACTGGGTTACATGAACATAGTAAGTTTTGCAGCTAAAAATGACTGTTTCTAAATTAAAAATTGAGGATCATGGAGAAAATCCCCCTTTTAATTTTTTCATTGATGAAAATTGCAATGTGTGCTGTCATAATACCTAGAAATTGGAAAGTGATATTCATGAAAATGGAAATGAAGAACGGGCAGCAGGAATTCTGGAATGAAATAATAATAATAATAATAATAATAATAAAATAGCCTATATGTACCTGTGTGTGTGTGTGGAACAAGGCAGCCATCCGAGTTGGCAGCAGAAACAGTCCAGGCAATACTTTCTCTAGTCTTGTATTGTAAAAAATGTAGGCCTGGTCTGATGAGTCTTTATATCTGCTGCCAACTCGGATGTTAAAGTGATACTGTCCCATGTTTGGAAATGAGCTCATATTACATTTCCCCTTGAGTTAAGTTATTGGGTTATACCTTTCTCCTGTACTTCCTGCCGTTCTCTGACTACATCAGTGCAAATTTTACCTCCATGCTAGCAATTAACACAGAGTCCTAAGAGAACAGTTTCCCCTTCTTTACCTGGTAACTGAATATCTGTAATTTGGTAACAGTGCTGATACTTACCATGTACTTAG
>NC_085863.1:47723807-47726307 GCF_034702125.1 Engraulis encrasicolus
TTTTATAACGTAGCCTAAGTCTCATAGCCTGAATTTTTCCCCTCTGTAGTCTATCTCGATCTATATTGCATTCTCTTTCTCACACCCATCCTCTCTCTCTCTCTCTCTCTCTCTCTCTCTCTCTCTCTCTCTCTCTCTCTCTCTCTCTCTCTCTCTCTCTCTCTCTCCTCGTACCCTCACACAGTATTCTCACACATAGACACATCACCCTCCCCCTTTCCAAAAAAATAGCCTTCTTGACCTTGGCAAGCCAATGCCAGTCAACCCAGCCTGACCAATCAAAGTCTTTACGAGCGCTAGTCAGTGGCGCCTTTTTGAATCTGAATGAGTTTGGCAGGGGTTTGGTCCAACTGCTCTTACACCCTTCTTTAATGTTTGACAGAGTCTATGTTAACCTTACTGTCGCCAACATTTTAATGACCATGTCATCTGTTACTAAATGCCCTCGGTAATGTCATAGCAATGCTGTTATGATGTAGTTAAGTATTCTCAGCAAAGAGTGAAGAGGTCCATCTGTAGTAAGAGACTAAGAGGTATTTTCTTATTAAAAAAAAACTACACAATATACTTTCTGTCCCTGAAGGTTCATTGATAGTTCATTAGTTAGAGGACATTTGCATGCCCTTATCAGTTTTTGAAGAGGAGATACCACTTCCTCATATTAAACATTTCTAAGAAACTGAGAGAAAGGTACATAGTATTAATATTGATTATTTCATAGTACAAAATGTTCGAAGACTGGGGCATCAAAGAAATGAAAGCCTTGTATTGGTAATTTTGTTTTGCCCCTGACTGCTAATATTCTGAAAGGTAGTGTGATATTTCTCTCTACATCTGAAACACTAGGTAGTGGTAAAGGCATATCAGTGACCCAAGACTAATGAACATGCACATACTAGGCCTACACCAAAAACTAAATATCAATGAACTTTCAAGGTCTCTGAAATATTGTTTATTCTCTTGAGAACTTTCATAACAGTGATGTTGTGAAGCGGAAGACGAAGGGAAAAAAAGATTAACTGTAGAGAAGGGCAAAAGTCTAGCAACACTACTAGACTAATGGATGATAGTAATCAGGTCTACCTAGCTTCTAATAGCAAAACAACACTCTCACCACTCTCGTCTGTCTGTCTGTCTCTCTCTCTCTCTCACACACACACACACACACACACACACACACACACACACACACACACACACACACACACACACACACACACACACACACACACACACACACACACACACACACACACACATGCTGCTCGCACGCACGCACACACGCACACAAGCATGCACGAATGCACGTATGCAAACTGTCATGAACATAAACAAGAAAATAAACAATCAGTAATGATTGACAATGCTCAATACACCACCTCACATGCTGGGGAATAACATTCAATACAGTACTTGCAAAATGTCATGTCTCCCTCTTGAAGTGTGTCCACCCATTATTCCAACAGGAAGTAGGCTTACTGTATGTAATTTCTTCTGCATCTTGAATGAAGGTGAACTACAATGATGAGTATGAAAACATCTAGGATCATCCATCACTAAGCCTTTCTCTTTTCTGTCAATTAGATTAAGATTACAAACATAAATGACGACTGATAATCAAACCCACTTTGTCCACACGTATAAAACAGCATTCAAAATAGTTGATACTTGCTGTCATCTACCCTTCTTGAAGATGTTTCAAGAGCTGTTTCTAAATAGGTATTAGGCCTATATTATACAGTGCCCTCCATTATTATTGGCACCCCTGGTTGAGATGTGTTTTTTAGCTTCCAATTATTATTATTTTTCTCTAAATAATATGGGACCGTAGTGGAAAAAAGAGAAAAATCCAACCTTCAATACAAGTGCATTTATTCAGTGGGGAAAAAATCCCACATAAAGAAATAATTATTTGACATCAAATAATGTGTGTCACAATTATTAGCACCCCTGTTGTTAATATTTTGTACAACCCCCTTTTGCCAACAAAACAGCACCTACTCTTCTCCTATAATGTTTCACAAGATGGGAAAAGACAGAAAGAGGGATCTTCAGCCATTCCTCTTTGCAGAATCTCTCTAAATCATCCAGAGACCTTGGTCCTCTCCTCTGTACTCTCCTCTTCAGCTCACCCCACAGGTTCTCAATGGGGTTGAGGTCAGGGGACTGAGATGGCCATGGGAGGAGCTTGATTTTTGTGTCTGGTTAAACCATTTTCTGTGTAGATTTGGCCATATGTTTAGGGTCATTGTCTTGCTGAAAGACCCAGTGACGACCCATCTTCAGCTTTTTGGCAGAGGGCAACAGATTTTTGATTTAAAATGTCCTGGTATTTCAAAGCATTCATGATGCCATGAACCCTACAAGCTTCCCAGGGCCTTTGGGAAGCGAAAACAGCCCCACAGCATCACTGACCCACCCCCATACTTCACAGTGGGTATGAGGTGCTTTTCAGCATGCGCATCTTTCGTGGCACGCCAGAACCCACTTAGAGTGTTTG
>NC_085863.1:47741307-47758807 GCF_034702125.1 Engraulis encrasicolus
GTCTTAATGTATGACTAAGCTGATGTGTAATGTCATAGTAGTGTAGCTTACTATGCACCATGATCTCCAAAAATTCAATGCTCCTGGACACTGATGTTAAGGACACAAAATCCTTGTCCAGAAGCACGGATTTTGCCAAAATTCCGTGCTCCTGGACACGGAATTACTTTCCGTGATGGACACACAGAAGTGCTCTCTCTGTACTCCCACAGCTCTATGTTTCCACAGTCTTGCGTTTTCTCAGGATTTTTCTCATTTCAAATATTTTTTCTCAAAAAGAAACATTTTTTACGGACAGGTTAGGGTTAGGGATGTTTTGGTCTGGGCACAGCTAGTTTTCTTTCATTCATTATATGAATGTGATAGCCTAGCAACCAACTGGAAAAGGTATTTCTCAAAAATATGTCTTTAATGACAGGTTAAGGAATGTTTTGCTCAGGGCACAACTTAAATTGCTATAGCATGATTTTGTTAAGGATTAGCATTTGGTATGTATTTTCGAATGATAGAGTTAACACAGTGCTGTGGTAATAGCCTATAGAAAGCACTTCCGGGTGCCCATCACGGAAAACAATTCCGTGTCCAGGAGCACGGAATTTTGGCAAAATCCGTGCTCCTGGACACGGATTTCGTGTCCTTAACATCCGTGTCCAGGAGTACGGAATTTTTGGAGATCAGGCTGTACTATGATAGCAAAGTCATTCCAATTACTATCACTGGGGTAATGGAGCCCTTTCTGAGGATACCCTCATTAGATAACATGACTCACTGTTTGCACAACAATTGAAATAAAAATAAAAATAATAAAAACATAATAAAAATGACCTGACAGACGTGTGCACACAGACATATACAGACATTTACACATTTTAATTCACAATAAAAATGAATAAACAATAAACCTGGATGAATAAACAAATGACCTGGATGAATGAGGATGTTTACAGACACAATGAAACTGACACACTATTCATCTAGTGTAGTGCCTCTACACGGGGAGCCTACAGTCTCCAAGGGGGAGTTAGGGAGCCCTCCGGGGGCACTGGTTTGCAAATGGGTGGGTATTAGTCTATGCTATATTTTAATACCAGGGAGGGGGTGCTTATAATGAGGTAAAGAAGGCACTGGGAGTCTTCTGAGATGGTCAAGGGGGTGTTTGTTAAAAAAAACAGGCTGAGAACCACTGATCTAGCACATTATATACGGTTAGCAGTAACAGTAATAACAATGATAATGGTAACATTTAGTAACATTTTGCACAGATTCCTCCACATCCTCCCCCAGAGGATGCTGATGGATCAGTAATAGCCTGACACACTGACGGCTGCGTCTGTCTGCTTGCATATTGTCCCCCTCTCCGTCCCGCACCCTCGCTTCCGTGGCTGCTCTATTTAGAGATACGTCTTTAGGTCGTGGTGTCAGTCTCTGTCTGCTCTCTCGGTGGGGGGTGGGGTGTGTGTGTGTGTGTGTGTGTGTGTGTGTGGTTGTGTGTGTGTGTGTGTGTGTGTGTGTGTGTGTGTGTGTGTGTGTGTGTGTGTGTGTGTGTGTGTGTGTGTGTGTGTGTGTGTGTGTGTGTGTGTGTGTGTGTACATGTGTGTGTACATGTGTGTGTAAGCGTGCGCATATGTGTGTGTGTGTGTGTGTGTGTGTATGCATGCGTGTGCATGTGTGTGTGTGTGTGTGCGTGTGTGTGTGCGTGTGCCTGTGTGTGTGTGTGTGTATATATGTGTGTGTGTGTGTGGGATTGAATGGCGGGGGTGAAAGGTACTCGGGAGCGGCCCAGGGTGACAACTGGTCTATTTGACTGACTGCCAGCCAAACTATGCGCTTTCTCACACGGACTAAGATATCACGCCCTTCAAGTCCGCAGAATCCAGTGTCTCATCTGTCACAGGCAAAACGCGATACATAACAGGACGCCGCTAGACGTGCACACACACGCATGTGTGCACATGCAAGTGCTTGTGCACAAACACTCTGTCTCCATCGTTCACACACACACAAACATACACATAAGTCTCTCGTTTTCGTTCTCTCTCTCTCTTTTACACACTCTCACACACACAGACACACACAGACACACAGACACACACACACACGCACGCACGCACGCACGCACGCACGCACGCACGCACGCACGCACACACACACACACACACACACACACACACACACACACACACACACACACACACACACACACACACACACACACACACAAGGATCCTGTATAATTGCACTGAATATAAAACTGTGTAGTGCAATGCAGCATCCTGAAGACAAAAAATGCACACATAATCTAATGAGTTTAAGCCCTGTAGAACATTGCAGCCAGTTAAATGTCAAAAAAAGCAAGTCGTCCTGCTGCCTTAAGTTTGAAAGTTAACTCATCTCGAGACTTTCTCAAGTTGAGTTAACTTACAAACTTAAGGCATCAGGGCAAGTTACTTTTTTATGTTTAACTGGCGGCAATGTTTTACAGTGAGCACACACTGAACAGTCCCTTGCCCATTGCTGGCCTGCTGTCGATATGGCCTACCTATCGAGCTACAGTACCGCTCATAGGTCAGAGTTTGGGTTAGGATTTTTTAAATTTAACCTATATTTTACCAGGAAAATAGACCCATTCCGATTAAAAATCTCTTTAACAACAAGGGCGTCCAGGCCAACTGACAGCACAAGTTACGAAAATGATTATGTTGACAGGTAGCTCATTTTGATGAAGCAGCCCATTTCGACAGAACCCCACGCAGGTGCCGGTGTGTGTGTGTGTGTGTGTGTGCAGCAGCATGATACACAAACTTGGGAGGGTGGCAGAGTGGGGACCCTGTCATAAAGTGTCTCCTTCAGACTGCTTAGCGAGCACCTTTTTTCCACCCCTGCACTCCTCTTGTTTCAGTGGAAACGTCACCTCCCCAAAAATAGACCCCCTAACCCAGACAGCAAGCCAGCAAGGTGTGTGTGGTGGCGGCGGCACGGCTACGAAACTATGCCTTTGTTTTTCTTAGCTCTTACAGCCAGCCGCTTCACAAAAATGTGCTCCGATCGCCCTACCCCAGAAACATTCACCACCACCACCGTGTAATCAATGTTTTTCTTCTTTGTCTTTGTCTCTGTGTGAGCTATGTCTGATAAGTGGGGTGTGAGGGGGGCCGGGGGTGGGGTGTAGGCTAGCTGGCCTCGATGGAAGGATTTAGGCCAGCAGCAGCACCACAACGAGACACGCTGATTCTCAATGGTGGAGATACACACTAAGGAGCATGCAGCCCCATCGATTAGGAGTGGACACACACTTAGGCCTATCACAGGCAATCAACACCGACGTGGACACAAACATATGCCGAGGGAAATGGGCAAACAAGATACACACACATACATGCACTGATTGCATACACACACATGCACACACACACACACACACACACACACACACACACACACACACACACACACACACACACACACACACACACACACACACACACGTACACACACACACACACACACAGAGTTAAATTGATGATGTAACACAGGGTAAAAGAAAAATGGATGTACAAATAACTGCCAAATTGATTAAAATATTCCAGTCTTGTGAAACAAATGCCAACACTGCGGCGTACTAAGAGGACAGAGAAAACAAATATAGAGTAGAGTTTAAATACCAAATAGCTTTTATCACTTCGTAGTGATTTATCTCCAAAATCTAAATATAATATTGTGTTAAACTTTCATTGTGTAAAAATGATAGAGTGATATACTTAGAAATAATTAATGTTAGGCTATTTCAAAAAAAATAGTAGTATTGTCTAATAGTTGCATCATGTTGTGTTTATTTGTTTGCGTAAATTCTATCAAGGCATTCATTAATAGTTTTCTGGACAGCCCACACATTTAATCCACTCCACATTAATGTTCTTTTTTAATGCACACATTCAAGTCTGAAACATGGATGCCATACAGAGTGGGTATTTTTCCTGCCCATTTAAAAAAGAAAACGTGCAGCAGAAAGTCTGACTCAACATTATTTCCATTGATTAACGTCAATGTGGAGTCTACATGGACACAGCTCTTTTTTTAAGTAGCAAATCATGATGCAATCATAAATTATGGAATGCATAACCCCCCTAACTACAAATCCCCCAGATATCCCAGCATGTGTTTTTAATCAGAGCACGGACCTTTAACATGTTTTCCGCCGGTTTAATGTATAATGTATACGTGTAATGTCACGGCAAATTACACAACATTCACTTAGCATGCATTTAAATCCGACCTCGCAAACCTTTGATGAGTTGCCAGAGCAAACCAATTACAAATGTAGTCTGTGCTGTGGCGCGCTATGTAAACATTTGCTTTTTTTTTGCAAGCTGTGGATTTTTTTTTCTTATGCTCAATTCTCATGTCAAACTAATGGGCTCAATGAGGTAGAGAATGAGAAGCTGTAAGTGATCATGTTTGATGCCCACAGCAGGGAGGCCGCCAGCGGGGGCGTGGGTTGTGGTGGGTGGTGGGAGGGTGATTTGTCCCGAGCCCAGGGAGAGAGGGGGCCCTGAATTGTGTCCAGGGAAGCCGACAAAGGGGTCGCTTGTCCCGGGCCCAGGAGAGAAGAGAAGGGGTCCAGAATTGGATCCTAATTACATTGTATGCATTTGGGTCTCTGTCGCATGTCTTTGGCCCGGGCCCAACCAATGTTGTCAGCGGCCCTGACTTGTGTCCTCATTACGTTGCATGCATTGAAGGGGGTGGGGGGCTTTCAGATGACTTTGTCCCGGGCCCAGCCAAAACTGCCTTGGGCCTTGAACTTAGTGGACTACAACATCAGATGATGTAATCATTGTGGCCATAACACTGACTGCGCAGCACCCACCTGAGTTGTTGGCAGTCGTGTTGGTGTACTGTAACTGCCAGACGGGCAGTATAGATTTTATTGCATCGCTTAAATTATGATGCCCACACCTCTGGACGGGGGAGTTTTCTGTGTATATAGCGGTGACCCAGAGACCTGCATCTGCCTCTCAGCTGGACAACCTCTCATCTGAGGTCATATATACCCTGGAAATAGGCAACATCTGCTATTTACGCTACAGTATATGAACACACCCCACAGCAATATTATGTACACATGTTGGTCGTACGTATGTAAACGTGTGAATGGTCATTTGTGTGCATGTGCATCTGACTGCTATACAAGTCTACACCAGCGGTTTTCAACCTTTCTTTGAGCCAAGGCACACCTTTTACGAGGACAAAATGCCAAGGCACACCAGCAAGTGTAAATGTTATGCCACAGAAAATAAAACCCTATTGCCTATATTAACAATGCCATTCTCTAATTTTCCACGGCACACCAGAATATCTCTCATGGCACACTAGCGTTACCATGGACAGTGGTGGAAAAACACTGGTCTACACTATGTGTATCTGACTGTGCTCATGTCTTAATCCGTATCTGTATCCATGTATGCATGAAGAGTAAATGTGATCTCTCATTATCAAGGACATAAAAAGCCGAGCCAACAGAGAAATTAAACATGCTATTCTGAGCAGAGTTTCTGTCACTTTCTCGTTTCTCCCTTCCATGTTTGCTTCCCATGGCAATCTGATTCCTGGTTGTAAAATTTCCACTCTGAACAACACCCAGCTGGAGCGAGCATATCTTTTCCCTGCTGTAGTCAACAGCTTCGGGACGCCCCAGTCGTATTGAGGGCGAGCATATTTCCCAGCCTGAGGACGACGCCACATCACGTTCAGGGGGGAACATATCCCTGGCCTCGTCTCCTCGTCTGTCTGTCTACACTATCACACATTCCTTCACTTCGCTTCTCTTCCCTTCCCTTCTCGCTCCCTCCATCCCTCCCTCCCCAGCTCCACCATGCTGTTCAGCAGAGAGTACAGCTACAACCGTGAAGAACTGTGGCGTGGCGGACAAACTATCAGACGACATTCAACAGAAAAACAAAGAGAGTACAGCGAGCTACAACAAGGACTAAAGGTGT
The DNA here is from genome assembly GCF_034702125.1 of Engraulis encrasicolus. Classification (NCBI taxonomy): domain Eukaryota; kingdom Metazoa; phylum Chordata; class Actinopteri; order Clupeiformes; family Engraulidae; genus Engraulis; species Engraulis encrasicolus. The sequence goes on from NC_085863.1 coordinate 47,747,304, forward strand.
GCAGGGAGGCTGATAGGGGGAGGCAAAAGAAGTCAGTTGTCCCGGGCCCAGGGACAGAGGGAGTACTCATTACATTGTATGTACTGGCTGGAGGGCCCTGTCAGATCACTTTGTCCTAGGCCCACCAAAACTGTCAGTGTCAGCTTGCGTTGTGTGCATGCCATCAATCTACATTCTCCACAAAAACTAGAAGTTACATCAAACTACACCTCTGGATTGTGGTGAAGTGACAAATCATCAAAGTACATTCACTACCACACAAGAGAGTACACCAAGATACATCTCTGGACTGTGGTGGGGACAGTGGACACACTATAAAACTACTACATTCAGCAAAAAGCTACACCTCTGAAGCCATATAACCATCCAACACCATTAATAAAAACACATCAACAAATTCTTCCAACACTACAGAATCACTATGTTACATTACATTACATTGCACTTAGCTGACGCTTTCATTTTATTCAAAGCGACTTACAACTATTATTTTTCAGGGTATTGGTTACAGTCCCTGAAGCAATGAGGGATTAGGTGCCTTGCTCAAGGACACTTCAGCCATGGATGGAGATGTAGAGAGGGGTCAGGGGGGATTCGAACCACCAACCCCTAGATTAAAAGACCAACTCTCTAACCACTATGCCACGGCTGCCCCCCACTATGTGACGCACAAAGTCACCTGTACAGTATATACAGTATACTACTAAACCACTTTAATGCTGTAACATTAGCAGGCGGTGAAGAGGATAAATTATTACATAGTAATGCACTATTTAAGCATGTCTTCAAATTACAAAGCAGAGTTTACTTGTCATTTAAATGAGTGCTAATGTTTAAGACATGCATCGTTTACTAAGCATGTAACATTTCTATTTGCCATTACGATTAAGTATATGTGTATGGAAAAGACATCATCATCATCAGTCATCTAAAGTCATCATACTAAGCAGTCTGCCGGGGGAAAATCAACTTGCTCTGGCCTCACAAAACCGCAGCTTTTTCACAGGCAATCATATTACTAAATGGTCTCAAGCTGGCACCAATAGCTATAAAATAGTAAAGAAGTAATAGCACAAGTTACTCAATTACATTTTGTTTTATTAGTTCAAGTATCTTGACTGACCATGCTACTTTTTCTTATTTTCTCGTGGACTCCTAAATTGGTCTTCAGCCTATGGCAGTGGACCATGCTTCTGGCTGGATGATTGTTATAGCACTGTGTGCCGTACTAAATGAGACCTGTCAGCACTATGAAGCCTTTAAACAAATCTAACAATGCTGATGGCAGTTGCGTTGTGGTCTTGTTTTTCAACACAATTCTTGATAGTTGGTAGATGTCTCTGACCAAAGTGTCTGTGTTTGGCAGAATCTTAAACTATTTGCACAGTGTCTTTTCATCCTTTCACATATCCACCTTGTCAGCACAAAGTTGACAAAGTCGGAATGTTGTGCTTCTTACTTCCTCAACAAGTTTTTATCCTTCTCATAAACTGCATATTTTTTTTCAATGGCATCATCACCAAAATCTCCAAACCATGTTGAAACAATTTGGGAAACATTGTACTTAAAAAAATAAAATAAATACTTGGTGTTGCTTTAAAGGGTAAATGAGTGGTAGAAAACCAGCCTAGCCTACACTCAGACACAAACCAAATTTAAGTCAGGCTCTGAAGAAGACAGTAGTCGCAACGCGTCAGCCCGTTTAATTAAAGGCTTTTTAACTTCACCAGCAGTGTGCCTTGGAATCTTTGGCAGACCTTATCAACAGCCACAACTGGAGCTAAGTCTGACCATAATTTTAAGAAACTTAATTTCCTTGAACCAAAGAGCACCTGCTAAAGAGACAAAAGTGAAGCAGCACTCCTCCATGATCAACATTCCCCAGTGAACAGTTGATCTTTTTAGCATATGAGTTTCATGTGGACACAAACCAAATTTAAGTCAGTTGTGCCATTCACCCTGGTGCAAATCGATGAACCACAGAAATGACTATTACATTACGATTTTTTGAAAAACCTCTTGGTTTCTCTTCAAGGGAATGGGTGAGGTGGTGAAAAAATGGGCTCCACTCTTGCCTGAGGAAGATCGAAACGTTGCAGTTTGTTAAATAATAAAGTGTATAATTTTTGGAGCTTTTACCCAGTCTACAGACCACTCTCTAACACGGAAAACGGGCTGCAGCCTAACGCTTCAGCGAGCCATGAGGAGGTGACCTCGGCAAGAAGTTTGGAGGGCCATCAAGACACGCACAGCAAGCAGCACAGCACAACACTGCATAACACAGGGCAGCACAGCGCAGCACAGCACAGCACAGCACAGCACAGCACAGGGCAGCACAGCACAGCACAGCACAGCACAGGGCAGCACAGCACAGCACAGCACAGCACAGCACAGGGCAGCACAGCACAGCACAGCACAGCGCAGCACAGCACAGGGCAGCACAGCACAACACAGCACAGCACAGCACAGCACTGCACAACACAGCACAGCACAGCACAGGTCAACAAAGCACAGCACAGCACAGCACAGCACAGGGCAGCACAGCACAGGGCAGCACAGCACAGGGCAGCGCAGACGTGCCACAGGAGAGAGGGCAAGGGGAGGGCGCCTGTGCCACGCTGACACCTGGTGCTCCAGATGACAGCCCCATGGCCAGATGGACCATGCCACACACACACACACACACACACACACACACACACACACACACACACACACACACACACACACACACACACACACACACACACACACACACACACACACACACACACAGAAACATGCATGCTTACACACACGCATGCTTACACACACAAACACACACACACACACACACACACACACACACACACACACACACACACACACACACACACACACACACACACACACACACACACGCACGCACACACACACACACACAGAAATATGAATGTTTACGCACACACTCATTTAGATGCACCTCCAGACACACATACGCTCACACATGCTCACGTCACCCTCATTTACACACACAAACATGCACACACAAACATGCACACAGACGCAAGCAACATGAGCAGACAACACATTGGTGCAACCACATTTTCAACAACCAAGTGCCAGCATATTCCTCCAACACAACATACGAACATAAGCACATATGTAAACATAAATGCAAACCTCCAACATTTCATGGAATATTTCCATCACTGCATAGTAGCCTACATTTACACATGTTAATAGATATACATACATATACTGTACATATATACTGTATGTGCAGTATATATATATGTATGCAAATATATATACATATGTTAAATACAATTCAATAGTCAGACAGTTAGAAATGTAACATTCCTCCCCAAAATTCTACTATTCTATTTATACTTCTATTCCTACAGTCCAAAATTCTACTGTGTGTTATGTCTCAAACTGCCCAAAATTCTACTGTGTGTAAATGTCTCCTCATACTCATAGTATCCTCATAGTACCCAAACAATCTACTATGTGTGTGTATTTCAACTTATAACGTCCTCATCTCAATCCACAGAGACAGAGAGGCATATGGCTGGGGCCCATGCAGCGCTTTAGGTAAAGACTTCCTGTAGGCACTGGGGAGGCCGGGGAGGAGGGGGAGCTGGGGGGCAGGAGGGGAGGGCAGGAGAGGAGGGTGAGCTGAGGGAAGGGGGCTCTTTAGTACTGCTCAAGGGATGGAGTAGAGGAGAGGAGAGGAGAGGAGAGGAGAGGAGAGGAGAGGAGAGGAGAGGAGAGGAGAGGAGAGGAGAGGAGAGGAGAAGAGAGGAGAAGAGAAGTAGAGGAGAGGAGAGGAGAAATAGAGGAGAGAAGAGAAGAGAAGAGAGGAGAGGAGAGGAGAGAAGTAGAGGAGAGGAGAGGAGAAGAGAAGTAGAGGAGAGGAGAGGAGAGGAGAGGAGAGGAGAGGAGAGGAGAGGAGAGGAGAGAAGAGAACTGGAAAGGAGAGGAGAGGAGACAAGGAGAGGAGAGGAGAGGAGAGGAGAGGAGAAGAGAAGAGAAGAGAGGAGAGGAGAGGAGAAGTAGAGGAGAGGAGAGGAGAAGAGAAGTAGAGGAGAGGAGAGGAGAGGGGAGGAGAAATGGAGGAGAGGAAATAGAGGAGAGGAGAGGAGAGGAGAGGAGAGGAGAGGAGAAGAGAAGAGAAGAGAGGAGGAGAGGAGAGGAGAGGAGAGGAGAGAGTGACGTAATGGTAGTGAGTGGTGTGAGTGAGTGAGTGGAGTGGAGGGAGGGACAGATTAGACAAAAACCCTGCAGTGCCTGTCTGCCCACACACACGTCACACGCACACACAGACATCACACGCACACGCACACACACACACACACACACACACACACACACACACACACACACACACACACACACACACACACACACACACACACACACACACACACACACACACACACACACACACACACACACACACACACACACACACACACACACACACACACCTTGTTACGCACATCCATGAGCACACACACACACACACATTTAGAAAAAACACATGCCTGCCTGTGAACAAACACACACACACACACACACACACACACACCCTAACAAAAATGACACACACACACACACACACCCTAACAAAAACGCATGCCTTCTCCCGCCCGTGCCACCTGTCACGCCCCGTCCTGAAAGCCCCTGAGCTACCCTCTTGACTCGCACAAAAATACAGACAGCTATTTAACACACACACACACACACACACACACACACACACACACACACACACACACACACACACACACACACACACACACACACACACACACACAGAAACACATGCACACATAGACACCCACTTGTAAGCAAACACAAAGACCGACTACGCACACCTATTTACACACCGAAACGAACCCCCGAAAACTCTTGACATTTTGTGACATTAAGGAATGCTACAGGCAAACCTTGAGTCAACTCCGTGGCCATTTCTGCAAAACCACACTCTACACACTACAGTGAGTGAGCACTGCTGAATATGTGACTGATTCATGAAACCGAAACGTCAGCGAGCTGAAACAAAAAACTGTGTGTGTGGACACAGGCCTCTGAGGAAAGGGGACCTCTCTCGGTCCCAAAAATAACATTTTCATCAAGTCGACGCGGGCAGCCAGTCACATTGATACTCCCCGCCAGGTTATCCTGGATCGGTTTTCTGAACTACACTGACCCCGGCCGCAGCGGCTGTCATTCACTCATCAATCAACGGGAGAAGCAGGAGGAGGAAATGGATGTGTTTGAGTACGTAAAGCCTCATAGGTTTTTTCTCTCTCTCCCATTCATTCTCTCTCTCTCTCTCTCTCTCTCTCTCTCTCTCTCTCTCTCTCTCTCTCTCTCTCTCTCTCTCTCTCTCTCTCTCTCTCTCCGACTGGCCCTTCACCGAATCCATCCCCTGTTCTCACCACAGCAGCACTCAAGTCTACAGTTTCAAAAGTTACTGTAAGTTCAAAGGTGCTACTATATGCGGCATGGTGGCCAAATCTGGTACTACAATAACAAAAAAACACTATAAACCATCATGTATGATCCCTACAGAGGCTATAAGCAAAACACGTGAAATGAAAGCATCAGAGGTGGGAATATATTGTGAAAATACAGGTGTGAAAATATATTATTGATCTATCATACTAGTGTGATATACTGCTGTTGGTGAAATCAGTGTTTATTGATCTATCATACTAGTGTGATATACTACTGTTGGGTGAAATCAGTGTTTAAACTTGACATCCTGGTTAATTATCAAAACCTATTATTGCTTGGTGTAAAATGCCGTACATACTGTATAATAGCTTTAACCCTATCCAGACTGGGGGGGGGGCTAAAAGTGCCCGCACCAACTTTGATGTTGTATAATTTGTTAACGACTTAAGCTATGACTACGAAACTTTGTGACTTTTCTTAAAATTTAGTTGGCTACAGTTTAGTACCAAAACATTATGTTTACCATTTTGGTTTTCTGACAGGTATGTCTGACAGAAAATCACTGATCTAAGTCAAATTTTTGTTCCTTTTTCATATTTGTTTGTTATTTCCATTAGCATCAGACAGCTCTGTGAGCATTAAAGTGGTCTGAAGCATATAATCATTAAAATTTAAGTGCATTACCTAAATTTGATGGAAAATACATTATGGCGATATTTTGGGCATTATAATCAGAAGATGTCATAATGACGTCATAATACCAGATAATGACACAAAAATGATGCCATTCATAGATGTCCATATGTAGATCATATCCCCAAAGTTTGGTGGTCATACCGTATTCCGTTCATGAGTTATGAGGGGGGGGGGGTCAAAAGAGCCCCCCCCCAGGCCCAGGAATGCCAAAAAAGCCCAGTCTGAATAGGGTTAAGCCACTCAAAAACTCCAACCCCCTTCAATACTTAAGTAACAATTAAATTTCATCAATCGTTATAAAACATTGACTACCTAGCAGTGTTAATTTTGTCAGCTTTTTTTTATTTAGTCGTAGTCTTAGTCACAATGACGAAAATCAATTTTAGTCTTGGTCATATTTTAGTCATTGCCTTCTCAATTTAGTCTTAGTCTTTGTCTAAATGATGAAAATCAATTTTAGTCTTAGTCAATTTTTAGTCATTTTAGTCATTTTAGTCAACACTGTACATAATAGAACTTCTCCACACACTGCTTCTCTTTTTAACATGTATCATTGACTGTACAGAATAAACCTTCTCCGCACACTGCTTCTCTTTTAAACATATATCACACTGTGCAGAATGAAACTTCTTCACACACTGGTTCTCTTTTTCTCCATTTTATTTAACACCAGTGTTAATTTTGTCAGCTTTTTAAAATTTAGTCTTAGTCTTAGTCACAATGACGAAAATCAATTTTAGTCTTAGTCTTATTTTAGTCATTGCCTTCCCAATTTAGTCTTAGTCTTAGTCTAAATGACGAAAATCAAAAAAGGGCTTTGACGAAATATTTTAGTCATAGTCATGGTTGACGAAATTAACACTGCTACCTAGTGACAATGTCTCTATCTAATGAGACAAATGTGACAGTGACCATGTAGTTGAAACAATTTATTTTTTTGTCAATTTGATAAACTTGGGTGCATGTACAACATGCAGACCTTCTCTGTCAACTGTTGCTCCACCTGTCACCTAGTAACATTATGGCCACCCAGAGTGCCAACCACTAACCTGCCCCCACTCACTCAGTACCCTCCCTCCCAGCACTCAGTCTCAGTGACTGACTACTCTGTTACATGGACTTCGGGATCCAAAATATGATCAAGGTTTCATGTATATTAGCTTAGCAGTTGTGCAGCAAACAGCTCTTTCCAAATGTAGTATCCTGAATCTTTAGTCCTGTTTTCAAAGAATCAAGATGCGTTTAGCATGTAAACACTTTATCCTGAATAATGAGGATTCTGAACTTCTGCCCACACACAGGTGTCTTAGTTAGAACATTGGTAATGAGGTTACATGCTTGCAGAGTGAATGCTATAATGAATAACAAATCATAATACTATTTTTCAGTCAACTAGCATATTAATAACCCAAAGTCGTAACATCTTACCGCAAAGGTGATCAAAACCAGTTTAACTTTGGGATACTTTTCATGTACAAAAAGTCAGAGACTAGTTCTTTCTTTTGCCACTGAATCTTACCTTTACGATAACCCTTACCGTATGCTCAGGATGCTTAAGTGCATGTAAACATAGCTATTGTGTCCTGTTTGCTGGTGCCACTGAATCTTACCTCCTGGATATGCCTTACTATTCAAGATACTTGAAGTTTCAAGTTTAATTTCAGGTTTACTGTCATTGTCATACAAGGCAACGAAATTGGGAGCAAGTCAGCAACACGTCGTTTTTTCAGTAACATGTAGTAGAAGTGCTTCACCCCCCCAATGCCCCCACCCCATGGCCCTCGCAGCTCCAGCATACCTTGCGGATGAGGCTTATCTTCAGGATACTGAAGTACCACTAAGCATAGACAGCGTGTGCTGCTTGCTGGTGGCAATAACTCTTACCTGTTAGCCCTTAACGTACATCATTCCACGAGTGGAATGCTGTAATAGTCACTGGCAAAACTCTACTACCATACTACTACGTACACCACTGTGACAGTACCCAGGGCCTTTGGTGATATCCATTCTGGTAACAGCTAATGTATAACAGGGGCCGTAATCTCACTAGGTTAAGATAGATAAGTAGCCCCTTAATGCACGCCATACCTCCAGTGGCACACTGAAATAGTCATTGAAAAGTTAACTACCATAGTACTACAATACTACGACATAACACCGGGCCATAAGTAATGCACTATGACTTGATCATTGCCATTCTGGTAACAGCAAATTTATAACGCTGTGTCTTAATGGGTTAAGGTGCATTTAAACACAGTCGTAGTCATAGTGTATGCTGCTTGCTGTGTGCTTCCACTGACTCTTACCTCCAGCGCCGCGGAGGGCTTCTTCTTGAGCTCCTCGCACTTGCGGAACTTGCAGATCTGGTGTCCGGTCTTGCGGTTGCGGCAGCTGCTGCACTGCTCGCAGTTAATCCGGCGCCGGCACGGCGGGCACATGCCGCAGCGTTTCCGCTTCTTCTTGGCCGAGCTGATGGCGGAGGCCAGGTCCGCGCCCTGCGCCGCCCCCGCGCCCACCCCCCCCAGCCCAGGGTACTCGGCCGCCAGTCCTGCGGCCATGTGCAGCGCACTGTCCGCCAGGAACACCCCGGCCGGCGTCATGATGAACAGGCCCGGGTTGAACGGGAAGCCGGCACCAGCGCCGCCATAGGCGAAGGCGTCCGCCAGGCTGCCCACCGCGTCCACGGCGGCCGAGGCCACCTCCAGCTCACTCCCGGTCGCGACCGTCGAATCGCTGGCACCGCCAGCCCCCAGGACGCCCAAGCCGAGCCCCACGCCCCCGCCCGGCAGCAGCATGTGCTCCATGCCCGCCCGCTTCAGCAGCGCGGCCGCCTGGGCGAAGTGCAACAGCCCGTTCTGGCCCTCCAGCATCTGCTCCAGGGTCCGGTCCAGTTTGCCCCGGTCCAGCGCGGGCACCATAGTCGGGGGCTGCTGCTGCGACAAGGGCGGGCTGTCCGGGGGCTCCAGGGTCTTGGACGAGGCGTGATGGTGGTGGCTCTTGCTGTGGAGTCCATTGACGTGGTGCGTTGTGTTGCTGTTGCTGTGGTTGTTGTGGTTATTATTGTTGTTGGGGCAGGCAGGGGTGTACTGGGAGAGGGCGCGCGAGTGCTTCAGGCTTTTGCTGAGCGGCGCACTGATGATGCCGCTGCGGTTGCGGCGCTCCTGTTCGCGCTCGCGTTCGGCAGCCACGGGCGAGTCTGGCGGGTGGAGTTCCAGGGCCTCGGCTGTCCGGCTCCTCTCCAGGCCCACAGTCGACATGGTTGATCCCCGGGCTGCGTCGCGCTGTGTGCGTTGGGTCGAGTTGTGTGGGTAGTTTGGGTGTGGTGGGGTTTGGGCTGGGATTTAGGCTGTGGTGGGGGGCAAAGGTGAGGGTGAGGGTGAGGGTGGGCATGAGGGGGGAGGGGAGGGTGGGGAGAGGGGAGGGTGAGGGTGAGGGGGTGGCAAGGGGGGGAAAGGGGCCTTCGTGCCACTACTTCGTGCCACTACTTTGTGCCACTGGGTTTGCCTGCTGGAAGCTCTGGGGAGAGGGTGGGGCTTCCTCTGGACAAACGGCTCCGCCGGCCAATGACAGGCAAGGCAGGCAGGCCCCCCGTAGCCTTGACCTTTCGTCTAAATGTTAGCCCTCGTCCACATCCTTCCACCGGCAGGCCGAAAGCTAGGAGAGACATGGAGAGTGGAAAAAACCATCATCACAGTAGAATCGTAGTGAGTGTTAACTTTACTCTAGACATACTCCTCCTTGTTTGTAAAGCCATCTTGGGTTTCATGAAAGGCGCTAAAAAGCGAGCTATTATTCTTTAATTATTATTGTTTTTACTATTATTATTATTATTATTTTTATGAGCATTTCTATTACTGTATACAGTATGTATTCGGACTCATGAGAGAGGCCGTGAAGCAGAGACAGTGAAACATCAGCTACAGTCACCCTGATATTGACACGCAGAACAGTGGTCATGACCATGACATAATGTTCAGGGTTGTGACTGGCAAAGACCACAAAAGCGGGGAAATCCACAAAAGCACATTTGGTGTCACAGAGTTTACTACGTATAATGGTGGCAGAATCTTTTGTAACCCTTTCTTTGACATGGTTTGCATAACGGTGTCATGAAATCAGCATAAGAAGGATATGTCAAGAACATTAAGGACACATTATTGATGCTAATGATTGTTATCATAGTGTGTTGTTTGGTTTTCGGAGTTGACATTGTTTTGGTGTCATGACATTACATTACATTACATTGTATTTGGCAGATGCTTTTTAACCAAAGCAACTATGACATTCCAAAAATCGAATGACACATTATGACAAAGGTCATAAACATCAATAATAATGTCCTTAACGCAGTGGCAGTTCAATCCATTTGGGGGGCCCTAGGCGAAATATAGACATGGGGCCCTCATAAATGACTTCTGCTGGTATTTATCATTGTCGGGGATGACTGTTGGGGCCCCTATAGAGGGCAGATTTTAGCAGGGCCCTGGGCTATTGCGTAGTCTGCCCATTGGTAAAACCGTCTCTGCGTTAACGCTAACTGATATGTGCATGTCAAGTCATTCCAGTGACAGTTACATGACACTCTTATGTAGACCATGTTAAAGAAAGTATTACCAAATCTTTTCTCTGGTTAAAAAATGACAAATTCCTGATCATTCTGGAAATATTACACGTATGAATGTTGAAAAAGTAAGACAGTTCCGTTGTGCACCGCAACTGCAGACCGTCTCCTTTGTGATTCAGACACCAAATCAAATAATGAGCTGAGCTCTGCTCACGCAAATGTCAAAGTCAAAGCAAATTTTACAAAGCAGAACATTTCACTATAAAAAATATCAGCCTCTTTGGACAACTCAGCAGTTTTTTGTTTGACCTTCATAAGCACCTCACAGAAACTAAACAAAAACTGCAGATTGCTTGGTTTATTTCTCAAGGTCTTTGCTTCATTTTCAGAAAGTTGAAGTGACCACAGCATGGTAATGTTGAGTCAACGGAGCATCTTCAGATGGAAGTTTACTTGTTTTATTGGGCAAGGGCCAAGAAGACTAACGTTTCGACGTTCTCACGTCTTCTTCAGAGTCAAAAATGCAAAGTGCAGTAACTATGTCAATATTGAAAGCGAGATGCCTTAACACCTTGGTATTAGGTTGGATAATGTACTGCACGTATGGTAGTTACTGTAAATATGACATTGCAATATCTGTCAAACTGGACACTTTCGGACCATGAGTGTAATGAAGACAATTTTCAGTCTAAACTCAATTTTGACTAAATATATAGTTACTGCACTTTGCCTTTATACGGCAGTACTGTTATTAACTACCGGCAGAATGTTGTCCAACCATCTCTTCCCTACCCAC
>NC_085863.1:47763807-47768807 GCF_034702125.1 Engraulis encrasicolus
TGCATCTGATCTGCTTGAACTTGTTTCCCAGCAGGTTAATGACATATGGGGCATCCTATGGCCAATACAACAGCGTGGCAGAGGTTAATTGGCTATAATGGGAAGCACATTTGGCATGTGTTGAATGCTTTCATTTTCCCTGGCCCATTTTGCAGCCCTAAGGGATGTCAGCGCAGGTTAATCTAATGACATTCGCAGCTATTCAATTAATGAATATTCATCGTTGTATTTGTGCTGCTAAGTGTCCTTTGAAAATTACACTGACACAAACATGTTATGACATAATAACATGTGGCGAGAGAAAATAAACATGCTTCCAAACCAATTGGATAATCTCTTATTCCAGCTCTTATGATATGTCTGTGTGTGTGTGTGTGTGTGTGTGTGTGTGTGTGTGTGTGTGTGTGTGTGTGTGTGTGTGTGTGTGTGTGTGTGTGTGTGTGTGTGTGTGTGTGTGTGATCTGTGGGACATAAGTGGGGACTTCCTAAACTAAGCTGTGGTGCTTTGTTAAAACAAACCACGTTGTGTCATGTCACTGGACTGTGATGTTTATTTCACTTAGGCGACTCACTATCACCAGCAATGACTTGTGTATGATTATGTCCTGAAGTGACTCTTCCTGTGTCCATTCAGAACTAGAGTAGTATACACATGCCCACTAGTGCAGTAATGACCGCTTATGAGGAACACACACCTCCTACAGCAGAGGTGGCATGTGCACTGTGAGTATGGAGGCTGTGAGACATACTTAGTAGTAGTAGTAGTAGTAGTAGTAGTAGTAGTAGTAGAAGAAGAAGAAGAAGAAGAAGAAGAAGAAGAAGAAGAAGAAGAAGAATATTATATATAAAATATCCAGTTGCATTGCCACTGGATTCAAACACATGTAGGCCTATAACATTATGTGTAATGACCATGTAATTAAGCCGTTGTTTTATGTTATAGGCTCCTCATTTAATTACATCTACTAGGTCAAATAATCTTAAACACTCTGCCATGTAACGGCAAGCTACTGTACATACAGTGGTAACACTTTATTTTAGGGATACATCTATTAACACTAATACATACAATTTGCCTGTATAAGTAACTTGTAAGGCATGTACAAAGCAAAATCAAACATTTGCTAGGCATGTATTCGCATATGTCTTGCTCATGCACAATAAGGGATTTATTATCAATTTAACCTTAGGACCTAGTAGGCCTTAGCGTTTGCTTAGTACATGCCTTACAAGTTACTTATGCAGGCATTCACATTGTATGTATTAGTGCTTATAGATGTATCCCTAAAATAAAGTGTTACCCATACAGTGTACCACGTGGAGACAATACACAACATTGCTATTGTTGATGTTAGCGTTTATACTGTAGGCCTATCCCTCTCTCTGGAGATTTGTGTGCAATGGCAATGGCCTTGTGCAGTAGCCTACAAGGACACATCTGCACAAACCTGTGAAATGGGATATTATCTGAAATACTTTGATCTTGGCTGAATCGTAATATATTGAACGGTGTACTGAAGAAAATAACTGATGAAAAACAATAATCATGGCATTCATGATATAGTGAGTTGTTTTCATCTACTCAACAGAGTTAGCCAACCAAGTGGCAAAGTATGAGGAGGATTACATAATTGGCAAGTTTTGTGAACTAAGAAAAAAAGTCCCTCCCAGACAACCTTTTGTGTCAGACGTCCTGGTCCAAAAATCCAAAGCTTCTAAATAGGCAGCAGTCTACTTATAGTAACCAATGCGGAACTAAGCAAACCCCTCTCTCACGACGCGTAATCATGCCGACTACACACCTATTCCCCACCCCCGAACACACACACACGCACGCACACACACACACACGGAAGCACGCATGAACACACGCATGCACACACTCTGATCACACATACACGCACACACACTAATCGCATGGACGCACGAGACAGCCCTGTGCACAAAGAAGACATACACAATACTTCCTCTCCAATATAGTGATATTCGACGTGACTATTTGAAAGTTTTTTTTTTCTTGTCAGAAACTCGTCACACGATTCGCTTTGTTTCTTTCAATAGTCACGAGAATTCATTCAGCACCACGCACTGGTTACTCATTTTGAGCGCCACACTGCTGTTCACGGATTGCGGCAGTACCGGGGGGTCGCCGTAAATCCCCGTTCTCAGCGGTACAAGCACGGGGACATCGCGCGCAGGAGTCAAGCTGATCCCTTCGCCACAAACAATGAGACAGGCAGCGAACAGATTTCGCCTTAATATGATTATCCCAAGTCACTGTTTTTGCGCAGACAACACACAGGCAATACAATTTGAAATGGCAAATAAGTTGGACACCCCATATCCGCAAACCAGATTTGGGCAAAATGATCAATATGTAGGTATTCATGAGCGTAATAAACCGAATATGATAGCCCATTACGCGGGAATACAATTCTGCAGACTGTTTTGAAAACTCTCTTCTCCGGTACCTGATAAATCATCAATAACTCTACCACCTGTCGTGATTTCTAACGCTATCATAGACGTCATCTAGCCCATATGTAAAGTACCTTGAACTAACACATTTTTACTTACAAGCGTAAATGAACACAAACTTTCTCAGCATCTAAATCAGTGTAATGCCATTCAGAGCACCAATTTCGTCATGCACCACGGCATAACTAAACCCATTCCAAAATTTCAACAACTGCCTCAAATAAAGCTATAATAACGTCTGTCTGATCACCAGAGGGAATTAATTCTTCCAGTTTACTATGAAACCCACTTGCCATCTCCTTAACAGGTAACTGCCCATCAGTACTACAAGCTACAGACATGCGTAATGCATAACCATAAATTCATTTCACATAATAAAACAGTCCTTGCAAAAAATACCTTTTGTCTAGACTCAATGATCTGAAACCACGGTCTCTGCGGTGCCAGTGTATGGTCTGCAGCAGCACGACAGGGAAAACAGAGAAGAACCATTCTCCCGTTTTCCCAGCTAACTTGATCGTTAGTCAGATGACATCCCAACTTTGAGCAGACTTCAACAAAGTATGATTCCCCCTTCAATGTATCTGCATATTTGCAAACACGGGCCCTTTTTTATTCGCACCTACCAAAGCAGATTCGGCCGTAGGGGAGGGCTCCCACTGTCCAAGCGTCCGTCTCACAGCTTGTTGTGGAGACTGATGTCCAAAGAAGAAAGAAAAATCTTACTATTGCTTGAAAAAAATATTATGGCCATTAACTATGCCCAACTTGAGAGAGTCGCAATGAATTACAGTTAAAAGTACTTTCACGGAAGCTGAGCGTGTGGGCTCTCCAACCTTTCGATTCTCGCAATCCCACCTCTACATCCCCGTTCGCAGAGACGAACATGCAAACCCATTTCATAGATTTTTGGAGCTTCACGGAAAAACCGAACTGGACTTCCAGAGGCGGCAGAGGGGTGATATATTTCGCACCTAATTGTATCGAAAAAAATGTATGTAATTGCGCAAAAGCAATCAAGTGTTGAGGGAAGAGTTGATGTACGGTTGTCCTTATTTTATTTCAGCATGTGGTGAACGTTGAAACTATAAAAGAGGATGGGCTCGAGAGGAATCTGACAGAGCAGGCGCATACCTCGTGCGCGGTATGCTCCATATGATATTTTCCTGTATGAGCCAAACTTGATATTTCGTCATACCTCTTTAAGACTGAACTTTCCTTAACACATTCATGCCTCCAATAGATTTGGCTGCCTAACAATATCAATTGACTTCACGTGGTCTTTTGTTGACTTTTATCTCAACAGATTTCTACAGTTAGTATAGGCCCCCTGAAGTGCCAAGGTGATGTAGGTTGTTTATATGGTGATCAAAATGACAGGGACTGTGTGAGAAAAATACTATTTTCATGACGATTTCGTAATTTTAGTATAAATGGGCAATTCTTGTAGCCTATATATGGACAAGAGGGGGAGATTTCATGCCACAACTAGAGGGCATCTAAGGAGTGGACTAGGATTGGGGACATATCATGTGAAAAATTATGAATGCGCCCATTAAGTCAGCATAGCCACTTTTTGGGGGAAATGTCCGTTGTGGTCTGGTGAATGACCCACTAGTCAAACCACAATTTATCCGTGGATAGCCTGTTATGTGACCGTGTTCGCATAGCCTTTCTGCGGCATGGTTGTGAGGCTGTCTCTACGGCTGTGTACACGTAATGGTCCTGGGCGACACTGTCATTAGTGTCCGGAGTGTGACTCCGCTTCTCGCTTGATATACACGTAAGTCCACTCCACCTCTTCGGAATGTCCTGTCTGCTTGGCTGGCGGCCAACCGAAGTGTTTGGAAATGACACCGCCAGGGCGGCAGAGATTTTCCTTCATTTCTCTCCTTCCCGATCGCAGACGGGCTGACATTGGCTAGAAAGTGGAGCAGCTCGTCAGGGACAATCAATGCGAATCGATCGAGCCGTGCGGTTTGAGGCTCCGAGCTGGAAAATAACGCGGCAGCGCCGAATGCGAGCGCGCGGGAGGGGAGGGGATGTTCTACCAATACCAACAGTGGCAGCCAAGCTCTCGCTCTCTTTCTCGCTCTCTCCCCGCACACATAAACACCCGCTCGCAGAAATAGCCTACATTCACCATGCCCAGTAAGCGCCCATCAGCCGTTTAATTATAATGCAAGTTTACATCAGTTGGGAGCAAATAGTTGTAACGCCGGGGCGTAGGCCTAATAAACCAGTGATTTGTTGCAAATTTCGGTCGTGATTTTACTGTGTACTTACACAGCTACAGTGCAGACAATATTTACTTTCAGTCGTAACGCAAAAAAACACTTTAGAATAACGGTAGGACGTTGCAAAGTAAAGTTGGTAACTATAATTCTACAAGGTATTTTGACTTTTAGTCCTGGCAAATATTAGGTGCATTGGACATAAACAGACAAAAAACAAGGATGTCCCTCTCCCTCAATTAAAATTGCATCTGAACATGCGCGGCTCAAGTTCAATGGCAAATACTA
>NC_085863.1:47773807-47811307 GCF_034702125.1 Engraulis encrasicolus
GTTGTGAACAGCTACTAGTGAACCGAATATGAATAGTTATCATCTCTGAGGACATTTATAATACAAGGCAAAGCACTAGCTGTCCAAACTTATTGTGTTTTTATGTTGGTATTGTTTATTGAATACAATATAGTCGATCTTGTAAACCAGCCAAAATGGTACATTATCAAGACAGTTTTCCTCCAAGCCTGAAGACAGGTGAGAATAGGCCTGATTTTGTGGATTTGGCTTGCTTTACCCTTTGGAAAGCAGAAGTATTTTTAAATGTTGTGTAGAGCTTGTGTGCATGCGGGCAGTTGAAATAAGATCACAAGCTACAGGCACCAACTAGGTTACATTCAGTAGAAATACTTTTTCTCCCTTTCCCTCTTTAGCACATATTTGCAATACCATTCATTCCAACCCCATATCTTATCACTGTCTGGCTCAGGGTGAGGTCACCATGTAAAGCTTCATACAATGGGAACATTTGTTTTTACGCAAGAGTTTGTTTACGGAAATCATGCCAACATGTAGGTGCTGGTTACACGCATGCAGATATTTTGAATTGCGCATTTTAAAACTGTTTTTAATGTGTAAACCAGAGGTCAAAGCCCATGAGTTTCCAAAACTATCCATATACATCTAGCCATTCTAGATTTTGAAACTCTTAAAAGCAGGGTGCAGCTGACCAGCCAGAGGTGTGATCAATAACCAGGGTTCTAAATTTACTTTTCACCACCAGCTTAAGTGGCTGGTAGATTTTAATGTTATTAGCCCAACACACACTCACTAATGGGTCAAAGTGGCTAGTAAGTTGGTCTTTTTTTTACCTGCCAAACTTTAATTTCATCATCATTTGGCCAGTTGGCAGGTGTCAATTTAGAGCCCTGCTAGCTTATCCATTTTTGGTAGTGGCTCAAAAGATTCCAAATTTACGATAGCAAACTCCATCATAAGGCATTCTCAATATCAACATAAAGATCAGGGCAAATACGTATGAGGTATCCATCTAGAGAATCATTTGCATATTTGCATTCATTCTGACATCTGCAAGATATTTTATTGTTGGCACGGTCAAATGAGTGAATTACTGCTTCATGTCCATAAAGCGACTCATTTCAAACCTTAATCCAGCTCGACTGAAAATAAATGTTGTATCTGTATTAGAAATCCACCAATCAATCGGTCGCCAATCATGATCGGCAGATATTGGCAAAAATTCGATGATCGGCCCCAAAAAAGCTGATCAGTGCATCTCTAATCTGTACAATGCCAAATATAAACACAAACACATCAGCCTCATGTATTTCAACTCTATCACTCACACACTTGTCCTTTTCTAACCAAAACACAAACGCTGCCATAAAGGAAAAGGAGAAAAAAAAATACATTTTTAAGTAATCATTTTTATTACACAGTTTAATCAACACACAAGCTTGACGAGCTCTTCAGGTAATTAAATATACAGATGTGTGTGTGTCAGGAGTACATATCCTTGCATATCCAGGAGGGGTATACTACAGAGGTGGCCGAGTGGAGGACACCCAGCTTCAGTCAACACAGACAGCAAGAGTAAACCTGTTAGTACAAGAGACGATCAGTGGCATCATTCTCTCTCTCAAAGGAACAAACGCCAATGTGCTCTTTTCCATCAGGTTTTACAACTACCTCAAGAGTTACCTAAATCAGGTATTGTCCCTGGACCACGTTTGTTGTATAACCCCCAGATCAATAGTAAAACATGGAAGAAACCAAAAAAAAGAACAAAATGGGAATGAAGAGAAAAAAAAATCCACTTGACAAAAAAAGGCTCGACAAGCTCTGAAGGAAATAAAATATGTTTTGAAGCCTCTTTTTTTTTGCCCCCATTTCAGCTTCAAATGAACGCGCTTCAAATTCATGGTCCAAATAAAAACTCCTTAACATGGCAAAACCAGAGGGGGTGAAAGTACTCTAAACTTAGAATGTAACTAACAGTAAGTACTGGTGGCAGAGTGAGCAACCATGTTTAACCAGCTCATTATAAGATGCAAGTCAACACCCCACCAATTATAATTATAATAGAAAAAAGTGTGTTCTGTTCTTTTTGTCGTCTCGTGTGAACCAGTCATTGGTGGAGACAAGGAGGACAGGCGCAGAGAGAGAGAGAGAGAGAGAGAGAGAGAGACACAGAGAGAGAGAGAGAGAGAGAGAGAGAGAGAGAGAGAGAGAGAGAGAGAGAGAGAGAGAGAGAGAGAGAGAGAGAGAGAGAACTGGGAAGGGGGGGAAGAAAAGAGATTAAGATCAGGATGTGTGCGTGGGAATATAGAAGGGAGGAGGTAATACAATTTTCAATCGGAAATATGTACAACATGGCTTGGGCAGGGGGAGAGTAAGGGATTTGGGAACTGGGATTTCAAGGGTTAAGGATGGGAATGTGACTGGCAATGGGAATGAATGACGTGAGGAATGGAGAGAGAGAGAGAGAGAGAGAGAGAGAGAGAGAGAGAGAGAGAGAGAGAGAGAGAGAGAGAGAGAGAGAGAGAGAGAGAGAGAGAGAGAGAGAGAGAGAGAGAGAGAGGAGGATGAGGTGAGGAAGAGGAGGAGGAGGAGGAGGAGGGGGGGGAAGAAAAAGAAAAGGTGGGATCAGGGAGGGAAGGTGTGGCTCAAAAGAAAGCACTCCAATGGAAACCAACACGTCTTCCACTTCATGGTCACTGTGCCCCTAAGTCCTCGAGTGCCGAGGCCGCTCCATGGAACATGCCCATGCTCACCGGCTACATTGCATACTTTTGTGTCCATTCCCGAGCTATCCTGTTGTACCTGGAAGAGCAATGACACAAAGCACATACATCTCATGTGAGTAAACTAACACCTGTTGAGCAAATATTTGCCACATGTTTGAAGATCCTCATTATTCTGCAGTATTGGTCAGGGATATACATTCTGAGCCAATGGACTTCAGGAAAGGCAATTCACCCTTCATCCTGTAGAGGACTTTTTTTTTTTTTTAAATGGAAGGCGTAGCTGTTTGGAGCTTAAAAGACACAAGTTGTAAAGCCTCAAACAGAGCATGCAAACTTCAAAAAAGCAAACTGGGTCCCTAAAGGCCAGCATAATATCTTAACAAGTCGCATGCACGTAACAACAAAAATTCTGTATCTAACAACTCTGCCATGTTAGCAACAAGATCATCTACTAAGATGATGGAGCTGACTGCGGCAACAACATAATAAGAAAAATATATATGAAAGCACACACTTTTCCCTGTCTGTCTTGTAGATGCGGGCAATTTCAGGCACTAGTGGGTCATCTGGGTTGGGGTCACACAGCAGCGAGCAGATGGAGAGGAGGACTGAGGAGAGAGAAAGAGGAAGGGGGAGGAGTCAACACAGCATCTTTCTCTGACAAAAATACAACTGGACCCTATGGCTGTGCATGACTGTCATGTTTGTGTGTTGGCATGTATGTTGTATGCCAACATCTATGCATGAATGGCATGTGTGCATATATTCAAGCACACAAAGAAATATTTGTACACATTCAATACAGCAACATATCCAGCAAAAGTTTCCATCGTGAACACACTTGTGTTTAGAAGATATTTCTTGAAATTATCCATATGTTACTAAGCAACTGCTGGTTTCGACTTCAGAGTACTTTGCATTTCTCTGAATAGGTTTCCGTCTAGCAAATGTTTTCTGCCCCTTGAAGTAGAAAGATGTTCACCTTTGGGCATTTTGTGGGTTGCCGACCACTAATCATTTCCTCGTTATCATTTTAAAGATATACTTATTCCAGCAGACATTTCCTCAGCTCATCTATAAGCCATTCTTGAAGTCAACTTCAAAATATTACCTTGTATTCATCCAAACAAACATTTCTCTAGCAATGTTCACACTTTTTCTTCTTCTTCTCACCTTTGGAGATGGTGAGTGCTGGTGACCACTGTGACCTTAATATGTCCAGACAGATGCTGCCATTGCTGTTGATGTTTGGGTGGTAGATTCTTGTGGTGAATGCAACCTACAATGCAAGAGGACAGAAATGTGTTAAATTGCAATGATACCAGTAATAGACCCATTGAAAACCTAGTAAGACCCATCCAACTACATTTGGTTAGATTTAATAACGAAAAAAGCATGTAAGGTAAAAACAGAAAAAGAACCAGTTTTTAAGTTGCAGTGACGCCAGTAATAGACCCATTGAAAATCCATTAAGACCAGCTGAACTATATTTGGTTTCATTTTTAATAATGAGAAAAAAATGACACTATTTTAGCATGTAGGGTAAAAACTGAAAAAAATCCAGCAAGAAGAACCAGATTTTCTTGCAATTAAGATTAAATTGTTATTTTGAATCAAAAATAACTATACTTGTTCCAGGAATGGGCAGATATTAAGAGCATTATGGCACTTCCACTGGTGTAGAGAAACTTTGGAAGACGTGAGACACATGGTGCCAAACAGGTACAGTAAATGTATTGATGCTGGCACTATATAAAGGTGCCCCCTGAATCTGCTGTCTTTGCTGCTGATGCCAGCATAAGCTAATCTAACGCCACGTATTAAAGCAACCATCACATCTAGGAAAGAGTGCCGTTTGATGATACTAGGATGAGATGGGATGGGATGGGATGTGGGGTGTCTTTGAGATGTGGTGCTGAATCTCACCTTTGGTGGTTTGAAGGGATAGTCAGTGGGAAAATGTATGGTCAGGAAAAACACACCACCTTGGTATGGGCTGTCGCTCTGGAATGAGGAGAGAACAACACAGCGTTATTTTTCAGTCGTGTCATTTGAAGAGGCCAAATGTATGGTCCCTGACAATGAACTACATGCTCATAACCAATTCATGAGCTTGCCCACAGTATAAAATTAAAACACACTTCCTTTACATCGTGCATTTTCTTTTTCTTTTTTTTCTTTTTTTAAAGGCCAACTTCCGATAAAACTCAGTTTTACTCACTCCTTTCGAAGATCGGACGGTCACCCCAAGTTAAACTCACTTGCAAGGCTCTCATAGCGGTGCGTCAACTCTCCTGGCTGTGTTTCCCGGTGTTTCCCAATTTACATAAATAATGCAGAGAAACGAGCGAATCACGAAAGCCTTTCTGTGTTTCGTCACGTCGAAAGAAGGCGTTGCCCACAAAGGTTTATATCGACCCATTTATCTAAAAACATGTCGAGTAATTTTTTTCTGCTTGTTTTCAAAACAAGCAACGTCTGGTGGCCCGAAACATAGCTTAGCTTAGCTATCAGCTGGTTGCTACTCTCAGGTACACACACAGCACAAAGCCTCATACATAAAGCCTGCTCACTCCGGTTGCTCCGTGCCTACAGCTCGCCTAGGGGTCGCTGTCGAAAGAGCACAGCCCTGAATGGAGCCTGCACGCCTCCGTTGGCGCCCCTATAGTGCAGTACCACCCGTGGAAGTGGCGACTCTGTTTCCCATTACATTCTCTCCAGGAGCTGGAGGACTGAGCCAATCAGAGACGCGTTTCTTTGAGAGCAGGAGGAGTGAGCCAATCAGAGACGCATTTCCACGAGAAACACGGAACACTCTCTCGTTTCTCCACAAGCCACCTTGCCAGCTTGCAAAAACGTCTTGAAACAAAGCAACCAGAACGTTTTTTAAAACAGGACCAACGCGTAACACATTCAATAACAATTGGGAACACGGCAATATTAATTAAATTACGTTGAGAGGCGATCTTTAAAGATATGTTTAGGGGCTTTTATGCCTTTATTCGATAGGACAGTTTGAGATGGTGACAGGAACCGAGTGGGACAGAGAGACTGGGTGGGATCGGGAAATGACCCCGGCCGGACTCAAACCGGGGTCCCCGTGGGCATGCAAGCCCAAATGTGGGGGGTTTAGCGTGCTGCGCCACAGCGCCCCCTACATTGTGCATTTAAAGAAAAAAAAAAAGAAAAAAACTTTCACATTCCTTATGCCAGTACATGAATATTCAGAATAATAACCCACCAACGTCCAGATGGCAGCGCAATCAAGGACACTACACAATGCTTAACTTGCACATCAGCAACAGTTCTCCAGTACTGGGTAATTACGGTGACTCCTCAGATTACAGTACACTTGCTAAAGCCTGTAATGTCATGAAAAGCCCCACTGGATAACGTGGTCACAGTGAATGCCCAATCACTAGTTGCATGATGGCCTTTGGGCAATTAAAGATGGGTGTACAAATAAGGGTTGAATAAAACCTGACTACTTGAACATCAGAAAAACATTACTTTAAGCAAGCTTTTAGTGGATGACCAAAAATCTATTCACTAGTAAAAATGTCTCAAAAGTATGTTTCTCCTCATTGCTTTGACAAAAAAAGGTGGGTGGGGGTGGGGGGGGATGCTTCCAATTACAGCTCTCAAACAGCAAGGAGCTGTTGTGGAAATCTAGTCCACTGAGAAAAAAAATACAATTGGGCTGCCAGCCGTGCGGCAGATGTTTCACTACCACACAGACAGCTCCAAAAGAAATGGCGGAAAACTGCAATGAACCTGGCTGGCAGAGACTAATTAACTCAGGAAAGAGAGGGGGGGTTATCGGGAGGCACCAAAAGGGATATCCAAGACAGGACGTGCCACAGGATGGAACATTATTATCGCAGCACTGAAAACCTCCTTTGCCGGCCATGACAACTTTACTGCTGTATAAAGAAGCCCAAGACACACAAGGCGTTTAACTGAGGGAATAACTCAAGGCGTCTAGTCTTATCTGGCTGCATTGTTTGGCTTCAGTGTAAAACATCAAACATACTTACTGGTCCCATAATCGTCGCCTGCCAATGGAACACTGTCAGGAAAGATGGGGAGAAGGAAAAAAATAAACATCACTGAAGTCAAGCTTAAAAACAAAGTAACCTAAAGCTTTTTGTTTACTACGATTATACAGTGAGTACCTAAATGTCAGTGTCTAAAGGATGTTTTTTTTCTGCTGGCCTCCTTGTACACCTCATTGTTGGCAATGTATGTGCATTTCATATACCGTATATAACCAATGATTTAAGTTACAAACACATGAGATTCACAAATGCAAATGGCACACTTGTGCACCACGTTTCATAGCGTAGGGTGTACGCTAAAAATTAAGTGCACTGGAAGTCCAAAGTTTCCCTTGAAACTACGCACTGAATACCTCAGTGCACTGTATGCACAATGCAGTGTTTCCCATACATTGAGGAAACTATGGCGGCCCGCCATAGTTTAAATTTGTCCGCCATAGTTTACGAAAATGTAAAAAAAAAAAAAAAAAAAAAAATTTTTTTTTTTTTTAAACGATATCCGTTTTTGTTAAAAGCGATTTGAATTACGATTTTGAATTTCCTTCGCATTTTCCATTAGGAAGTGACCATAAGGGTATTACAGTTGATTCATGTGTGCACACATGTAACATCGGGTGAGTAACAGAACATGTGCGCAACGATGCGTTATGACACGCCGATATGCGAGGATCTTCGTCCAAATCGCTAGTCGCATGCATCATCGCTAACTGCGTTTACATCGCGTGCCGCGTGTAAAGGAAATGTTTGTTGTTGACATGTGTGGAATTCACTTCAATTTGTGCTGTTTCTTGCTTCAGTTGTGGACAAAACGATTGGCCAAACTCACAATAGAAAGCCTTTGCTGTGCTACTGCCCCAGAGAGCTGAAAAAAAAAACCTTCATAGAAGAAGTCACTCTAACAGGGGTGTTAATCAATCCAATGAGTTCTCTCTCTCTCTCTCTCTCTCTCTCTCTCTCTCTCTCTCTCTCTCTCTCTCTCTCTCTCTCTCTCTCTCTCTCTCTCTCTCTCTCTCTCTCTCTCTCTCTCTCTCTCTCTCTCTCTCTCTCTCTCTCTCTCTCTCTTCTCTCTCTCTCTCTCTCTCTCTCTCTCTCTCTCTCTCTCTCTCTCTCTCTCTCTCTCTCTCTCTCTCTCTCTCTCTCTCTCTCTCTCTCTCTCTCTCTCTCTCTCTCTCTCTCTCTC
Organism: Engraulis encrasicolus; assembly: GCF_034702125.1. Taxonomy (NCBI): domain Eukaryota; kingdom Metazoa; phylum Chordata; class Actinopteri; order Clupeiformes; family Engraulidae; genus Engraulis; species Engraulis encrasicolus. Next base: position 47,781,754 of record NC_085863.1, read on the forward strand.
ATAGTAGCCTACTATTTACCCATAACAAATGGTGAATTTCTGAGCCCTTTTTAATTTGTAGCCTATACCACTGAAGGCATGATAATGCTTCATCATATTTTAGAAATATGGCCTATGTGCCTTTTATGTTTATCATTTTGAAATTGTTTCAGTTGTTTATGACTTGTGTATGACTGAAATTATCTCTGCATACTATCAGTGCTGCATTGCTTTGTAAAGATAGGCTATTCAACACACTTTAAACACACTGAAAAGATACGGCCATAATAGCCTACTAAAAACATTTTGTTCATAATAATGGTGATTAATAAATGGTGGTCTTAAATTTTCATACTGACATCCTTAAATTTGACTTGGTAGGTCACGGCAGACCATCAACTTCAAAAGTAGATCTTGGTTAAAAAAAGGTTGGGCACCCCTGCTATAGAGAGAACCACAAGTGCTTGAAAGACAGGGATCAAAATCCTAGTCAAGTTGTTGTAGTTAACTTGGGTTTGGGAGCAACATAAAAAACCTTCAGAGAAGGGACAGTTGGGATGAGTTTACTAACACTCCCTAGGCTTTGTTTTACAGTTGTAATGAGTTTGGTGACAGACATGACACAGCAGAAGAGACATCGGGCTGCATATAGAAATTAATGTGTAATGAATGTGAATATAGACATAAATGTGTAATATGTTGTTCAGCCCTTTTAATGGGAGGAATTTGGAAAAAAATGGCCCTGTGACCAGCACCCCTCATGAAGAATGTGTACACCTACAGATATCCTATGTGTGGGGGAAAAGGCATAGCCTACCCTCTAAGACCCTTTTTGTCTATGCGTTAACAATTTCACAGTGCTCTTAAATTCTTATCTCTGCTCCTATTTTGTTTTATTATTGTTTCCCAGACCCCTGCATGAGGGACGAATGAAACTGTGTTGTAAACAGAAATTATTCACTGTACTGCATTTTTTTGACAATGACAATGTACTACTATTATACAAGTCATGGGTAAAATCTTATGTAGCCTTTAATTCTCAAAATATAAATGGTTTGAAAATATAGGCCCAGGCCTACAGTTTCTCCATGCGCCAATGTCATACTGTAGTCATTGTTTTGCCGTTTTGCATTTACGCTGCAAGAATACAAACCCCCCCCCCCCCCCCCCCCCCAAAGGCCCGCGTGAGAACTACCACCCCCCCCCCCCCCGAACAAGATAAACCCCGGCTGCCCCCATAGTTTCCAAAATTTCTGTGGGAAACACTGCAATGACTGTATATGACTTACTGTCATCTCCTACTGGTCCTGCAGAACACTGTGCTGGTGGGTCCCGCGCCAAATCATTCAGTTCCTGAGGAGACACAAACACACATTTGGTCAACATGGCCATCTAAAAACTCACTCAAGTTTTACTTACACAGTACATTCTCAAGGGATTGGAACAGGCACCCTAACAATAGTGAATGCACATGAACCTCTCTTAAATGTTGCTGGGGGGTGGGGGAATATATTTTGGAAGCATTTTCTTTACAGTAGAATGCAGAGATAAAATTCTCCTGCCACCTCAGTTGACATGAGTCACTTTCAAGCCAATTGACTTGCTCAACATGTGTACCAAATACCAGACCTTCTTCATTTCCTGGATTGTCATCGCTAGGCTCAAAACGCCACATTTTTTTCACCCCAAAACAATCAGTCTGTCTGTTTTTCAGGAACCGGTCTTATTCAGTAAAATCGGTGGAACTTCTCAGTTACGAAAAATCCCTTGCACTACAGCAGGGGTTAGGAACCTTTTTCATTGGAGGGGCCACTTAAAATGGTTAGGGATGCACGATGTATCGGCCAGATGTATCGGTATCGGCCGATATTTGACATCGGTCCAATGAGTAAAACTCGGCCGATGTTAACGCCGTTGTTTTTTTTAATATATGTTACGGTTCTAAAAGATTGGACTTGACGGTGACTTTCAATGTTTGTCTTCTAATTTGTCTCTATTTTTTATCTAATTTTATCACAGGGAGATAAAAAAGTGTTATAAGAGGACATTCAAAAATTATGTTTGTTTGCATCATTGTCATCTCTTTAAAAAAATAGAAAAGAAAAACATCGGTATCGGTTAATATCGGTTATCGGCCAAAACCGCAATATCAATATCGGAATCGACCGAAATTTTTAACATCGTGCATCCCTAAAAATTGTATGAAGTCCTCCAAGGGCCGCACTATGAACACAAACCAGGAATTCCCCCTGGACTTTAGGCTTATATTGAAGGCGGTCACCTTTACAACTGACCCCCTCTTCACTAGATCCACTGAAAATATTACAATTGCATTGCAAATGTAATTTCTACATTTCTAGATTGCTTTACAAAAAAAGTCATACGTCATTTGAAATGGCCCACAACTTGAGCCATAGTTCCCTGCCCCTGCTCTACGGTAGTGTTTCGCAACAGGGGCACTAGAGCCCCCCAGGGGGCGTTGAGGAGCCCTAGGGGGGTGTTGAAAAGGATGCAGCCGAGTGGGGACGGGGCTTAATTCCCATTGGGGGCATACGTTGAATTCATTTTTCAATACTGAGGGGTGCGTTGGCAGGCTTATGATGTGGTCAAGGGGGTGTTGGGAGGCTTATCATGAGGTCAAGGGGGCGTTTGTTCAAAAGGTTTGAGAACCACTGCTCTACGGGAAGCCTGCTGTGCCGGTTAGTTAGATGTTACAGGCAGTTCCTTTGTTCTAACGGTAGGGACACATAGGAGGCGAAGCACGCGAAGCGATGAGAGGCGAAACCCAACCGTCATCAGGTCGTCGAGGCGAATCAAATGGAATGGAACAGTTATGTTGTTGATTTGATTGGGCCGTGGCAGGCGAATTCGCTCCTCATTTGCATAACATTAAACTTTCTTTAATAATTTCGCTTCGCTTCGCTCCTGTTCGCTTGCTGTCGCTTGCCATCGCTTGCCTTCGCCTCTCTCATAGGAATGAATGGCAAAGTTCGCAAATTCGCGTGTATGTGTCCCTACCGTCAGACATTGAAACACGTATGGGAGCTTGGCTGGAGGGAGATAAAAAGCAACAGCATGTTGTCATGTTGGTCACAATACATCTGGAAGAAATGCAACACAACAGTCTTATGACAGAGGAGAACCGCTGGCATGTAGGCGAAGCTTGCTACTACCTCCTTTTCGTGCAAGTTGCTGTTTAAATGTAGGCTACGTAAGCAATTCTGCTGACAAAGCCTTATGCAAACTCTTGTTTCTGCGAATAACATGAGTGGATAGTGACATAATTAAAGCAGAGTAAGACTTAAAGCCGCACACACGCACGTACACTTCAGTACATTCCAGCCGTTCAAGGAGCCCAATGCCAATTATTAAGCCCATTCCCTGCTCATTTTGGTGTCCTAAGCAATGTAAAGCCTCAAGCAGTTCTCCTACTAAAGCACAAGGCAAGTAGAGGTAACAAAGCACAACTACTGTTGATGGAGGCAACCCTCCCTGACGCAACATTTTTGGTGGCAAATGCACAACCAATGAAAACAAACCAAACTAGTCTTCATAGTAATCTGAACAACTACAAAGAGGAGGCCCTCTATGTGATGCGATAGGTCAGGTAAATATGCATACCTGACAGTTTCAACAGCGCCTCCAAAAGCTGCAGGTAAAATATAGTCCTATGAAATGTTTCCTGGGTTACAATACTTCACTGGACACCCAGCTTGTTCTTTGGCTCAACATGTCTGTGTGCTTGAGTCTGTTTGCTATACTAAACTTGGACTTGGGAATTCTCGTGCATTTGAAAGGCATGTTCTGTGTGTAAAGATGATGCACTGGCAGCGTACGAGTGACTTGGATGCATCAGTTAAATGCCTATCGTAATTCAAATCACTAGTTTCAATCAGGATTAAAGGATTCAGGTTTCAATAATATATTCTACCACAGTGCTTCGTAATAGATTCAAAAATCACTATCAAAAGTAAACATGTACTGTCCTCTTTGTAGCCTCTAGATATTTTTGTTAACTTTCCTTCCTCCTCCAGATTCAGCCTGCTGGCTGTGTTTTGCCCCAGGCTGTTAGATGTGATGACTGACAGGCTGCCACGCCTACTGCACATCGCCCGTCGTCCGTCTCTCCCCCCACCCCATCCCCCTCCCGCGTCCCAGCATCTTCAATGGCACTCAGGTGAGACATGTTGGCTGTGTCTAACCTAACATCAGCAGAGCCTGCACAAATACTATGCCGTCATTTACTTCACTGTGGGACCTCTTTCTGGTACAATGGAGCGCAATCGTCCCTGTTCAGTAACAGGGTCATGATGGTAGGTTATGGATGGCGTCATTTACAGTTAACCTACACGTCATTATGTAACTTCACTCTCCAGGCAGTATTCTTCACTTGCTTCATCATTAAATATAATGAATTGTGTAAATATGCAATATATTTACTGCATAATATAAAATATATGATCAGTAAATAATTCTGTGCCGTTTGTAGTACCTTTAATTGATGGGATAGTAGAAAGAGGACAGAAAATGGCCAGGAGAGAGAAATGGGAGAGGATCAGGACATGATGAAATGAAACATAGGTCGCTGTTACAATCAGCCTTGCGTGCTTGCATATATTTCTTAAAAAGTGGTCTCGAAGTAAAGCACCTCCTCCATATCACTGCCTTACAGGGCGGCCTGGTCCTGCCAGCTGTCCTCAGCACAAATGTAACTGGACTGAGACAGATCATTATGTCCTGGGTACAGCCACTTAATGTTCTAGGAGACCAACCAAAAGTTAAAAAAAACGGCATTTACATGTGCAACACTAGCCTATCCTCCAATGCCCCATTTATCTACACCAGTGGTTCCCAACCTATGGGTCGGGACCCCCCTTATGGGTCGCCAAAGATCCACAGGGGGTCGCGGAGCCCTCTTGATTTTAAGGGGTTTCGTTTTAAATATATATATAGCCCATGTTGAATAAAAGACAAAGCATTTAGCTAATAAATGCATAGACGCAACAAATTGTAAGTGCTACATTAAACATTTATTCTACATTTGACCAAAGACGAATTGAGGAATAAAATAACTAAAATAAGTTTTCGCAGGAAACGGAGGGCATATTGTGACTCCGTCTCGTGCGGGCGCTCGCGTGGTTGGGTCACCAAAGCTTACAATAGTAAAAACATGGGTCCCTTAAGAAAAAGGTTGGGAACCACTGATCTACACCATAAAGCTATTCAACAAATCTGCTCGTGATCAATAAAAAAGCACAACAATCAGGCCTAGTATGTTTGCCAAATCAAACAATTAAGAACTGGATAAAATGACAATATACAACAGGTTAAAACTTTTTACATCAACCCTGAGTGGCACATCATGGAAATTGCACTCATTCTTAGTTTTGCTACAGCATTGTGAAGGCATCTGCAACCAGTCTCGTTTCGTTTCATACAAACAGCAACATAGGCCTACTTCCTGTCATCAGTCAACTTCAGGAAACTAGTATTTAGTCATATCACTAAAACATGCTTAAAAACACACTTGCTCTTGTTATGCTAGGCTAATGGGAACATGACCTGTCTGTAAACAAACTCTGAAATGTAAACAATATGAAAACAACAACCGTGTATTGACGCAGATGGCTCGTTGTTCAAACGCATTGTAATCATATCTGCAGTTCCTATTTTATACCAGACTGCTCACAGTCCACCCTCTTTGAGGTGGTTTTAAAAACGCACCACTATGAAGAAACTTCACCTTCTTAAACAGTCAATAGCAGACTTGTTTAGCGTCACCCTCATTTGAATCAAGTGAAGGTTTCACTTGCCTCTCTTGTTTCAAACCTGCTTATCCCTCCACCATACAAACTAGAGAACAGCAACTGCATTGCATTCTGGGCCTCTGGGTCACTAAACACATTCATCAAAGTTACAATGAAATTGTAAACATAATATCTAAATGCAAATATGCATTTGATAAAGGAGTCTTAATTGAACATATGAAGACCTCTGCTTTAAACATTTTGCACTCTTATGCAAAGAAAAAAATCAGCGTTATGTCCATAATGATGCGACAACTCCGTTAAGGATGTGACATCTGATATCGACATTTTATCTGTTCATGAATTCTTTGAAAACCCTTTAATTGTATTAAAAATCCCTATATATCAGCTAGTTCTTAAATAAGAACTAGGATGGCTGTTGGTCTGCCATTTTAAGGATTTTAAATGTCAGCTGTCAAAAAATCACAACAAATTTACCTTTTTTTAATTGCTAAAAGGTAAAGAAGTGGTTATAAAGGGATCCATGACATACTGGTTCAACTTATTTACCTCTTTGATATCGAGGTCTTGATGGCATTTTGGACCGGTTGACATTTACATGAAATTGCCCATGAGCTCAAAGGTGGAACACATGATAAGGGAGTTGAAGGTATTAAAACTATGCTCCTACAACTTTTTGCCAGTTGCCTCTAACCGGCAGGTAAAAAATGAAAGTAAAAGTACTTGAAGTTGGGTCGCTATTCTAGCTTAACAAGTGTACAATCCACTGAGGTGAGGCAGTGTGCTCCACAACACATGTTTCTGTCTGATGGTGGAAGCATAGATATGAGCTGCTGTATATTGAGGTCCATGGTGTGAAGTTACAGTTTCCGTCCGCTGTTCCTTTGAATCAGTCATGATGCTCCTCTTCTGATGCAAATGCTTTACCATTTCAAGCAACATCCATGTAGTCAAATTCACAAAGTTTTGCATCATGTCTTCCTGAATAAAGTTCACCGTTGCTACAGAGAATAATGCAGTATTCCTGTATGCCAAGTTCTACAAAAAAAGTCTTGAGTACAGTATCCACTGCAGTATGATCAAAGTGGCCAATGTGACATGACTAAGCCCGTGAATATCACCTTCACCGCACCTTCTCTACTCTACTCTGCATCACTGAGTCGGTCTTGGGACAAAATAAAATAGACAAGTTGAACTGAAGAACCTATTGCATCTACCCTATTTAACAATTATATAAATTAAGAAACCCCTCTTTGGAGCCAAGTATATAATTACAGCAGTTAGGACAACCCAATTCCACCATTTGCAGACGTCATTCTGCGAAATTGGCCCTTGCGAAATTGTGGCGTGCAATTCTGCTTTCCCAAGCAAAACACGTGCATTAATGTCCACGGCAAGATCAAACGTGAAGTGATTACTTGGTGGCGAAGAGCTCGAGTGTCCATTTCCCTAAATGTCTAGCAATGCTGATGGAATGCATGCATCATGTCCAATCAGAAATTAATCACTTGGCCTGAGTAAACTGTTGTATAAGCTCAAGTGACGAAAATGAGCCACCTAGGCAACCCAGGGGGGGAACATGACAGCCAAAATACAGGTTTGTTACAAACTGTAACAACTGATGAGCTACAAACCTAATATGACGTTCTCGCGTTGGATTATGAGCGTTTTCGGTGACACTGGTGGCTGTCATTGCTGATCTTGAGTATCAACACTATGAAATAAAATTGAGCAGGCTTACAGTAGTTACCCAAGTAAGTGAATCGCGTAGTTGCTGGCTAGCTATCCGCACTTATTTTGAGTCTTTTCACATTCGAGCTAACGTTAACTGCCATCGCAGTGGAAGAAACAACTTATCCTGATGGCCCACATCAGGCTAGCTTAACTTATTAGCTAATGGTGCGAAGCATTACAGAGCAAACAAAACTTCTCAGAACCACTGGTCGTTCTTTCATGGCTGCCCACCGCTCCAAACATGATGATGCTACAGAAGTTGTCAAAGTAATAGGGCTGGCTCAAATGCTGGCTACTGTTGATTTCTGTCTTGTAAATAGGCCACAGCAGCAACACGCTACCAGCTTTATTGCTACCTAGCCAAGTTCGTTAGCAATCATCAACTGACGAAATATGCTACATGAGATGCCATGTTAGCCACTGTACGCATTGAAAAGGACATTTGACACAGTTTGCTCAGTAGCCACGTGAGGAAAATAAACCACGCCGCCGGTGAATAGATTGTGTTTTAATATTCCCGTATATATGAACGTGCGTATGCCAATATGTATCCGCATCGTTACCCACAAGGTAAAGCTTTGTTAGCGACATGGTTGATGCTAATATTACATTTTTCGCGTGAAGATGGCGTTATCATCACGAGCATAATATGACCTTTAATATGCCGCATCGTGTCGAGCACAGATTTGTTCACGTGTACACACTTTACAGCAAACTGTACAATATGTAGTTTTAATTATCAATGCTGTGACGCCGACTAGTTGTAAATCGAGGCCTATGCTACCTAGCGTATTATGCTAAGCAATCTCTGTGTACGCTAGCTATGCTAGCGTGAACTACAAAATCTTACCTTATGAATTCTTTTAAGAGCCATTCTGTTCAAATGATGTCCCTGGGAAGTACTGTTTGTTTTCTAGTTAACGAATCCCCCTGAGAACGACAGAATAAAAGCCTAAACTGTATTTAATCAGCGCCGCAAAAAGCCGGGCAGTCGCCCTATTTTAGAGCGAAACTGAAAGATGCCGATACGACCGAAGTTCTTGAACCAACAGCAGCAGCAGCTAGCTACCGCATTACTTCCAATGATGTACACCTTCCGCCCTTGAATACATCCGCCAACGTGCCCACAAGCGCGCGCAAGACTGCAGTCAAACGGGGGGCCTTGATGTTTGATAGTTTGATTGATACAGATGTCAGTTTTCCACAAAGGCTTAGCTACTGAACTTTCTTTAGTCATGCATTGTAAGTGATATAGTTATTATGTATGCTATATTCGTTTAGCTTCCAAATAAAAAAATATGAATGTAAAAATTAATGGGTGAGCCCTACAAGAATAACAAAACTCTGAGGGAGGGTATAGGCCTACAGCTAAATAAATAGGCTAAATAAGTATGAGTTTGGGTAAAATTAATTCCCACTAGTAGCCTTGTTGGCCTGGCTATATGCATTATGCAACCAAAAAGTGAAACTTTTTATTGCCTATGCATGCAGTGCCTGGGTGCTGGGCAGCAGTGGTACGAATGACTAAGTGCTTTCAAAGGGGAACATGTTTTTAAAGGTGACTTAACAGTTTTTGAGAAGTGAGAAATAAAACACTTTCTTTTAAAAAGCTTTCTTTTCCCCTAACACACCCTACTCATATGGATGATGATCTCGTACACCACTCTGGACTGGAATAGCACCATCTTCTTTGGTTCATGCAAAATCAATACACCACACACCCTTTTCATTCTTAAAAATGTTGTCCTCTTTTGTCAGGTTTTTGTTTTGTCTTTTTGTGTCTTTGTTTGATTGGTTGGTTGGATGTTTTTGTTATTGTTCTTATGAGCTTGTTTTCAGAAACTCAAGCTTCACAAATGTGCTGAAACTTGTTCTTTATACATCTTCTGTGGAATCTGTTGCCAATGAATATTCAAAAGTTCATAATTTCTGGTTTCTAAATTCCCATAGGCCTACGAAGTGACTTTAAACATTTTTCTTTCATCTTTTTGATGTGACCATGTGAAGACAAGGGCTAGAGGTGACAAAAGGTCACAGATTTAAACGTTTTACTATTTTACATTTGTGCACCTAACGAGTGAAATATCTGATAAAGAAAAAAAAGACTTGCCCAATGTCTTAAAACAAATCTAAATATTTTAAGTTCTTGTTCAAAAGTACTAGTTATTATGTGATTTTTATTTCATTAAGATTGAGTAGTTTTTACTTGAAACTAGAAAAATAAGTTTGCTAAGATTTTATTTTTTTCTACAATTTACACAGGCTCACCAAAACTGAACAACAGAAGATTGGAAAAAACATTGCTCTGTCTGATGAGTCTCGATTTCTGCAGCGACACTCGGATGGTAGGGTCAGCATTTTGTGTCACACATGAGAACACGGGTCCGTCCTGCCTTGTCAGCCTAACAACTGTTCAGGCTGGTGGTGTAATTGTGTGAGAGATATTTTTTTTTACACTTTTGGCCTCTTAGTTAGTACCAATTAAACATTTTTACAATGCCACAGCCTACCTGAGCATTGTTGCAGGGCAGGCAGTTAAGGCAGTTCTGTGGCAAAAGGTCCAAACCCATAGGCTACTAGAAAGGTGTACCTAATAAAGTGGCTGGTGAATATATGCTGGATATATTAAAAAAAGATTTGAATTTGAATGGGAAAAAGGTGATGTGGAGTCAAGCTGCACTACTATTCTGTGTGATTTCAGATTTGCTGGGGGAGATGTATGAGGAAGAGGCTCTACTGCATATACCCATTCTAGAGGGTATATGGACAAGGCCCCGGGCTCAAGGTCAAAGTATAAAGGTAAGACTTCCTCTTCCTTCCTATTGACAACACCATACCCTGTAGCTGCTGTGAGATCATAACTTCACATACTGTAGGGGTGGATTCCAATATCTGGACTCTCTACTCAGTCTGTGCTTGTGGCCTCGCATTTTGCTGACGCCCCGCCTCCATGGAGAAAACAATTAAGTTTCCCCGCTGTCAGCCCAGCCACAGCAATTTTTGGGGGACTGTTCTTCATTCACCATCCCGTTTGCAAATTGAGAAAATTACATTATAATTGAGCTTTTGCAAGATATTGAAATTAGGGGTCGACCGATACAGGCTTTTTAATGGCCGATGCGATACCGATTTTTTTTTCATCACCCTTGGCCGATACCTGATTTCTGATACTTGATATTTGGGGCCGATATGGGTAAAGAAAGTAAAAAAAAGGACAAATATTCCAGGTCTGAAGTTAAAAATAAAAATGTATTTAACATTATCAAATTGAGGTAGAACTCGCAACATTTAAACACCCACTCTAACAATCAAGTGATGTCTAACAATCAAGTAATACAAAAATATTGGTGCTTTTAAAAAAACCTGAATAACGTAAAATAATAAATATTGCATATCGGCCAAAACCACATGTGTATTGGCCGATACGATACAATTAAAAAACGCAAATATCGGCCCGATATATCTGCTGGCCAATATATCGGTCTATCCTTAATTGAAATACAATTCTGTTGTCTGTGACGTATTACTTTCTCGTACGAGGCCACAAGCACAAGTGGAGGACGGGAGTCTGCATATTGGAATGTACCCTTGCTAAAGAACACTAGGAGCGAAAGTAAATTTAGTTCCTCCCATTCTTTCCTGTTGCTGGTCTGTTGTCTTGCTGTTGCCCAGACTCCATGGAGAAAACAGTTAAGTTGGGGTGCTGTGGCGCAGCGCGTTGACACACCGCACCATATGCGGGCGACCCGGGTTCTAGTCTGGCCTGGCTCAGTTCCCAACACTACCCATCTCTCTCTCCCACTTACTTCCTGTCATCTCTTCAACTGTCTTATCTAAAAAAACGTTGGAAAAAAGCCCCAAAAACATAAAAAACAGCTAAGTTTCCCCACTCTCAACCTAAGCAGAGCAGCTAAATGGGGAGCTTTTCCCATTCAACAGCACAATTGCAAATGAGATAATGAAATTTTACTCGTGCTTTTGCATGATATCGAATAATACTTTAGTCATCAATGTCATTGAGTCTTGCATTACAAGGTCACAAGAACAGGAAAGGAAGGAAGCAACTAGTTTGACTTTCACGCTAGATGTCGGCAAACCTTGTCTATTGGACCGGATGGCTCGGTATCATAACTGACATCTTTGTTCGCAGGTTGCATAACTATCATCTCTTAGTGACAAGGCAATATGCAAATCATCCTGCAGGTGGAGATAAAACAACATCTTAGCTGATAGTGTGAAAAACATAGGGGATTCTTTTCATTATCCTCACTCCTGTCCTCCCTTGTACTTGTCCCCAGGTTGCAAGACGTTGTTGACAGCAGAACTTTAATTCAATATCTTGCAAAAACGCAGCTCAAAGGTAATTTTCCCATTTGCGCCTCAGGAATGGGGAAAAGTCCCCCAAAAGTTGTTGTGGCTAGGCCGACTACATGGAAACTTTATTATTCTCCACAGAGGCTGGGCATCAGTGAAGCGCGAGGCCACATGCACAGGTTGAGGACAGGAGTTAGGATAATGGACTGTACCCAGTAACCCTGTACCAAAATGGCAGTGCCCGAAGCTTGCTTTGCAAACATTTGAACACAATATCTAGAGTTCTACCTCTATGATCACGTTTTTAGATCTACAGATCTACAGATCAGATCTACAGTATGTGTGTTCCTGACTGATTAAGATGCCATTTGACTATGGAGGATAAACCCTGTGCATATAAATATTATATTTAAAGGCAATATGATTATTTTAAAAGGCTTCGTGACAAATAACAAATTATGATAATGAACACTTAAAGATTTCCCACATTGGACTTTTTAGATAAGAGCAGAACAGCCTGGCCCTAGATTGTCTTCATGTGAGATATTATTATGAGCATGAGACAAATAAAGGAATTTGAATCTGAACTTGAACTCATGCATTGATTAAAAGCTGTTCAAATGTGATGTAAGAGTTCAGGCCTGAAAATTGTATTCAGCTAATGGGTGCAGAAGGACAAGCTGATGAAGACAACGGAAACATCTTATTTTTTTTACATCAACACAACAGACAATTTTGAGAGTATGTCATCTTTTTGGGATTTCATCTGTCTTTGGATAACTGGACCTTTGATGTAGAAAAAGACTTTTGTGGCGATGCTATTCATCAGGCGTGTGCACTAACCGTGTTTATTGGAATGCTGTTCCACCCATGGTGTTACGTTTTATGTGGAGCACTTTAGATCTGGGGTGCATTTCTCGAAAGCGTAGTTGCTTGCCAGTTAGCAACTTTGGTAGTTGCTAATAGGAAATTGCATTGCAAAGAACAAAGTAGCTAACATAGTTAGCAACTATGGTTTCGAGAAATGCACCCCTGGGCAGATGTAGCCTGATTGACAGGGAGTTGACCTGTTGGTCGATGGGCCACAGGTTTGAATCCCAAACCAGACCTCTGTCTATATAGTTATGGTATGTGTCCAGGTGTGCCTCCACTGTTCGTCCAATGCCTTAAATAGGTGTCTCCTCTGTTTTTTGTGTGTTCTACACTATCTTGAAATGAAATTATAAAGTTCTACAACACTGTTCTATCAGAGATTCTAAGAGAGTTATATGGGGCAAGGGAACCTCCCTCTTATCCAACCTCTCTCTGGTTCTATATGCTAGCACACAAAATTGTCATGTGCCAAACTTTATTTAGTAGCATAGAACAGTGTTGTGGACCGTTATCATTTCCATCTAGTTATCTTCCGTTTGATCCAGCAGCTGTGAAACTGATGTGCACGCATTTTCTGACTTTTTGGGTATGCTATCTTGGTCAGGGCACCCTGGGAGAAGAGGTTTTTTATATTTTAACAGGACCTTCCTGGTAAAATAACCGTCCTTTTTTATATAATATAATAATAATAATAATTTGTATTAATATAGCACTGTGTCATACAAGGCATGTAACTCAAAGTGTTTAACAAATGGGAAAAAAACATCATTGTTAGAGATGGATTTAAAAGGAGAGGTATACTGCCGTGCAATACTAGAACGCAGTAACTCAAAATGGTCGAAAAAAAATTTATATCGGAAATCGGTTCTAAACTACCTCATTTGTCTTGTGTCCAAAAATGGTGGTCCAACACCGTTCCGTTTTGGAGAAAACTCATTTTGAAAGTGCAAAAATGACCCAAAAAAGGTTAAACAAAAACGCAGTAAATCGGCGAGTTACTGCTGCACGTTCCTATGGGACTGGTTTGGGAGTAGACAGTAATACAAGCTAAGAACGCAGTAACTCCTGCAGTAACTCCATTTTGTGGCAGTAATACCAGCCAAGAACGCAGTAACTCTGTTTTTTGTGGCAAAAAGACTCATAAATGTTGTTTTTTTGGGGGTTTTTTTGTGTGCATTAAATTTCTATCCTAAACAAGCATTACTAGGAAGTGTCACCACCAATTTACCGACAACACAGTTGTCGCGCCATATGGAAAACTTTGAAGCCTTTTTTCTCAGTTTGCCGTTTTCAGAGTTACTGCGTTCTAAGATTGTAGGGCAGTATAGAGGAGAGGCAGAAATAGCAGGAAGGCAGAGGAAGAAGAGATAGACAGAGATTGTAGAGTCATAAGGTCAACGTAGGTTAGGACTAGGATTCTTAGATGCGTAAGGTCCATAGTGGCTGGGCCTATCATAAGTCATAGATAGTCACACAGAGATTGGACGCTCAGGTGCGGCCCCTGGTGGCATCAGGGGTGAGGAAAAACTCCCTTTCGCTTGAATCATAGTTTGTAGGGGGAAAAAGCTCAGTGAGGTCTGAGAAAAAAAACCCTATAGTCAGGAAGAAACCTCAGGCAGAGACCAGCGGCCACCAAGGGGAGCCCCTTGCCAGGGCTGGTTGTGAGCAGTAAGGGCGCTGCGGCAGCTGGGACACTATGACGCCTTGGCAGCTAGGAGTTGGCAAGGATGAAGAGGTGGGTCTTCAGCTGCTTCTTGAAGGAGTCGACAGAGCTGGCTGATCGGATCTTGATGGGGAGGGCGTTCCATCTCTTGGGCGCATAGCAAACAAACGCGGCGTCGCCGATCTTCTTTTGCGGGGGGGTGGGGGTCCTTAGCAGCTTGGCATCAGTGGACCTGAGAGCTCGAGCAGGGGCATAAAAAGAGAGCATGTGAGAGATATAACTAGGGGCAAGTCCATTTAATGCTTTAAATACTGTCAGCAGAATCTTAAAGTCGATTCTGTATGGGACAGGTAACCAGTGCAGGTCTGCCAAGACAGGAGTGATGTGCTCTCTCATTCTGGTTCTTGTTAGGATTCTTGCCGCAGAATTTTGAATGAGTTGCAATTTGTCAATTAATTTTTTTTTGGAGACCAGAGAAGAGAGCATTACAGTAGTCTAGCCTACTGGTGACAAAGGCATGAATAAGTTTCTCAGCGTCTTGTCGGGGGGCCAAGCCGCGCACTTTGTTGACATTTCTAAGATGGAAAAAAGCATATGAATATGTTGTAGAATTTTGCTCAACAGTAAGCAGGTTGCTATGTACCTTCAGAAAGTGGTCCCGGTTTGTTACTGTGGTCAGACACAGCACAGCACGTTACATGTGGGGTCGCCTGACAGGCACACAGAACAGTGTGTAGTAGAACATTGCTGCTAGTATAGACAAGCAGAATAGTCCTATAGAGATGACAGGTTACTAAATGACTTCACAAAGTCATACATATTTCAGGGACAGTAGGCCTACAGCACATTTCACAGTACAGTTTGTGGGTCATTGATCATTTTTAGTATCGGATGTCAAGATAGGGCAAGGTAGGTAATGACACTATTGTATGAATGAAATTATGTTTATGTAAATTAATGTAATGTACATTGTGCACATTCATTAAAAATGAAAGGGGGGGGGGGCGGTACCAAACTAACAGTGATAATTCCACCATCTCACAGTTGAGGCAATGCCATCTTCAGTAATGTTTTTGGCCCATTACCTCTTAATTTTCTTTCTGTATCATGTGTCTTTCATAGTGAAATGTAAAGAAAGAACTCAGAGCCTATGCTCCTTAGGTCTACCCACATAGGTTTTCGATTTACCGCACACCCAAGTCACTTGTGTATTCAATTACATGCAGGGAGAGGTGTTGGTTAATATATGCGATTGCGAACTGCAATGATTTAAAACGTTGCGATTCCCTTGCTCCCCAGCACGGGTGTCAGTTGACAGCTGAACATTCGTCTCTGTCTAACGAAGCTGAGGCATCACGCGTGCACTGCACACCCACCCACGCACGCACGCACGCGCGCTGGCAGACTACCCACACAGGTATCAATACCAAAATGCTATTTAATAGCAGTCGTTAGCATGCGAGTATAGCCTACATGCCTAGGTACTTATACAACATCCAGACCTTTTGCACTGCAAGGTCCTTTGACATCTCGGCTACTTGCGTGATTGATACATACAATAGAAAACATGGCGCACATGTTTGGGGAAATCCCTTCGCCTCCACCTGATGGCAGCATCAGGCAGCCCCTTG
The DNA here is from genome assembly GCF_034702125.1 of Engraulis encrasicolus. Taxonomy (NCBI): domain Eukaryota; kingdom Metazoa; phylum Chordata; class Actinopteri; order Clupeiformes; family Engraulidae; genus Engraulis; species Engraulis encrasicolus. The sequence continues at coordinate 47,797,716 of NC_085863.1, forward strand.
AAATGGATGCGTGGGAGTTCCCTTCTTCGCCATGTCGGGGTGGCGCAACGCGCAGTAAGGATCTCCCGAGCTGAGCAATCTCTCTCTCCCTCTCTCTCTCTCTCTCTCCCGCCTCCTCCCCATACGTTCTCCTCCATCCATCCTCCCCCACACGACAGCGGCAGCAGCGCAGTAACAGCCTCGGCAGCATCCACCCTCCTGAAGTAGAGGCAGTAGTCAAACTAAGCGCCGGCGGTGAGAAACGGGAGAACGCATCCGAGTGATGCCACTGCACCAACAGCATCTCGCAACCGCGAAAAGATATCGAGAGTAAAGCAGCTCCTTCAGCGAGGAGGAATTAAAAAGATTCGCCTTGTGACCGCATCGGCCCATGAAGATGTCTAACGTTGACATGGTCAACTCTACCGACAGGGTAGTAAAATGTAAGTATTTTATTTGTTCACTTCCCCAGACTGTGTGATATCTTCTTGTACAGTAGCCTACATATATATTCCCTGTTATAGTATGCGTTTCCATTGAAACCATATTGGGTTGTGTGTTTTGTCAGTTGCCTGCAGCCTACAGTAGCCGAGATCTAACACAATTATTTCCATGTAACATGTTTGTAAACACTGAAAGGGGGAAATACACTGTGGGGGTGGGGTGGACTGGACATAATGGTGTTCTAGGCAATATGGTTTTCGCTGTCATCAACTGATTTAATTTAGTCCATGGCTTGGCTGAAAAGAGGATCGTTAAATAAGGTAGAGTAGGTCTTTGCGGCTGAGACGGTGATGCAGCAGGATTTCGCTGGCACTGTAGTGGAAGGAGCTTCGTGAATTAGCTACTATAGCCTACGCTCAGCGAATGGGAAAGACGTATCGTTTAACAATTCGCTTTAATGTGACAATCATGCGGCATTTACCGGAATATCAATGCTTTATGTTTGTCATGTCGGTTAATAAGACCTAACAAAGATTGTTTTTTCTTTCGTGGTATTAGAACGGCGAAAGATATATTAAAGAAGGCCGTTCGTTTCTTTTATATTAAGCCAATTGGCTCGTATCGAAGCTTAGATTAACCGTTCAACAAGATGTGTCTGCTGTAACCAAAGGATGATACTTTAATATCCATCTTCTCGTTGTCACTGTGCAGTATTTCCCCCCTTCGAACATGCTGATTTATTGGTATTATCAAAAGGCCTTGCCTACCATGCTCAGCCTATCTCGAGAAAGCTGGAGAGAATATTGCCTGGGAGGGAAAGAATGTGCGCGCGCGTGCTCGTGCTGGTGCCTGCACGCACATGATAGCGTCCATGAATATTCTTTACATTGGAGCATATTATAAGTAGTAATAAAAGTCGTTCCGGTCTATCATAAATAGCCACATAAGCCACTCTATCTTCTACGCCAAAAACAGCATAGCGTTATAGGAAGCCGGTAAAGAGATAACTGCAATGGTAACGTGCAGCTGTTATACATGCTGTGTCTTCTACAGACTACAGTTGAAATGTAACCAGCCTTGTTATGAGACAAAATACATACGTTCATATGCATGTTAAAGTCCTGCATGCGTGACTGTGTGGGCTATTGTAGTGTTTGAGTTATCCTCTCTGGTTTGGCTACTGGGTTTCAGCACCATGGACAGCGCGTTCAGGTTCCCCAAAATATCTGAACTGACCGTAATGATCACACGTTTACTTTTTTCTTTAACTTTCATTTTTCAGGACACTGAACATTAATGGACATATACATACATCTATGATTGTAGCACAGAGGTTAATTTCAATCTAGTTTCCAGATTGCATACACTTGCCATGTGCAGAACAGGACTGTGCAGTCATGTTGAAAGTAGGCCTGTGTCAGGTTTTACTATAATCAATGTCTAAAGAGATTTGGGATTTAGTTCCTTGGCCTACAACCATTCTTGAAAAAGTGTAGGCGTGGCTATTTAAATTGTGCTCTCATCTCCTTTAATGGCTAATTTAATTGTTTAATTATGTATTCCAGCGCAGGCGTACCAGCTCAGGAACAGGCTATTATACTGTAACTGTATCAATATAAATGGGCTATACCACCCACTTTGCACAGTGCTTCTCTTTTAACCCTTTAGTTCAGATCCTATGTTATAACCTTACTGTCACCAAAATTGTAATGGCTATGTCTTAATCTGTTACTTAAGGCTCTCAGCACTGTCATAGCAATGTTGTTATGATGTAGTTGAGTATTTTCAGCAGATAGTGAATAGGCCCGCCGGCGACCCCAGTTGCAGTAAGAGGCTACACACACTACAGGCTACTACAGTGTATGCAGTCAGCTGGTAATATCTGTACGATTACAACTCCTCATTGGATATAATCCTATACTGGATATAGATCTATGTGGGGGCAGATATTGTACATAGACTACATACTGTATAGTGTATGTGACAACAGGTCTAATTGTAGTTGTACAGTCCAAATAGAGATAGGGTTAGGTGTTGTCCTGCCGCCTGATTTGAAAGGATATTTAGCCATGTCATTTATTTTGACAGAACATTGGTGACATAGAACTCAGCACTATTCTGTTCAACCTTTTTAGAAGGTCATGCATGATATAAGACAAACTTATATCATGCAGTTGTTAATATAAAGTAAGTCCTTAAGAGGTTGCCTGCTCCCTTGGAATTGTTACCGAGTTGGATGATGATGAGAAAGATATGTGGTGGAATCAGCTCAAGCAGATGAGCAAAGCTGAATGAAACTATTTTTTGAAATCCAAGTCTATATGCAGTGATCTCCATTTTTAAGATGTGCTGCATTGAACAGCAACCTCATAGTGGTTAGAAAAGCATTGGTCTGTTTTAACCGAGAGGTGTTGTCATAGAGAAATACAAAGTAGACCATCTACTGTACTCGCTTAGCTTCCTGAGCAGATTAATGTCTGCACCACTTTCTGCTATGGCTTTCTGAACATAAGCTCATTTCACTTTTATTATTCACATCTGTCTAGTGTACTGATTCTCAACTAGGGCTCTACAGCCCCCCAGGGGGGGGCGTTAAGGAGACCTAGGGGGGCTTTGAGAAGGATACAGATGATAAGTGCTTAGTTGCCATTGAAGGGGCATTAGTCTATTTTATTTTTGTAATATTATGGCGGGTGTTGGCAGGCTTACGATGAGATCAAGGGGGCATTGGGAGGCTTTTGATGAGGGTCCAGGGGGCAATAATTCAAAAAAAGTTTAGAGACACTGCTCTAGTGTAAACTTCTACTTTGTATGTAGAATAATAAGGTGATTTCCGAGTGGGCAATCACTTGGACAGGCAAGGCAACTGGGCAGACATGATCCTACTGTATGCTATTCCTAATATTAGCAAGTTTACTAATTAATGTCACACCCTAATTTACTGGCAAGTGGAAGATTTTTTATCGGTGTCACACTAGTAGTAAGGAAGGCTGGAAGTGAAATTTATGCACATTTGCACAAGACACACATTCAAAACGCTATTCACTTTCACACAACACTGGTCTCCACAGGTGGGATAGCAATGAATTTGTTCACGGCTGGACGGATTCATGGTGTGACAGAAGACGCCTTAAACAGACAATGCAACACGTGTTTCAACCGCTCTAGCACATTTAAATCTGCTCTAGTGCACTTATAGATTACATGGTGTGGTGTAAGAAATTGTGTGTATTGCATGAATTCTATTACAAGGTGAATTAAGCTGGATAAACCCTATTTATTTGCCCACAGCTGCACTACGTGTCACAATTTACTACAATGTCAATTTGTCGATGACAGTGGTGGTTGGATTCAACTCCAACAACTGAAGCAGCCTAGAGCTCAGTGTCGCCGTCATTCAAGAGCTGGTGGTAGATTTCTGGAGTTAGATACAGCCGGGGTGTGATTTGTATGTGGGGATTTCGGGATTTTTTGGACGTCTCCACTTATTCTCCATGATTTCATTCTCGGTTTAACATAACTCCATTGAAATTGCTTAAAATCTGAAAACCCCCTCCTGGCACCCTGTCAAATCACACAGCCTCACAACACTCAACTCAAAGTGAATGGGTCGCCAAGTGGAAAGAATGAGAAGCTTCAGGTACTTTGGAGTGCACATATCTTGAGATTTACTGTGGTTATACCCAGGGCCGGTGACAGCTTTTGCTGGACCCAGGACAAAGTCATCTGAAAGGGCCCCCTACCCAATACATACAATCTAATGGGGACCCGATTCTGGGCCTCCTATCTCCCTGGGCCCAGGACAGCACACCCCTTTGTCCCCCCTGTCGGCGGGCCTGGTTATCCATATATCTCCATATGGAACAGGCGGCGGTGTTTGGACCCCTCCCACGAGACTAAGTAGAGTCTAGATCCCCTTCTGAGCTGCAGAGGACTTTTCATACTGCCACTATATCCATATCCACCCGTATCCGTTTATATCCCCACTGTCCTGGGGATCAATGCTTTAGTAGCCTCAGTGATTACGCCTGTATGAACATAATCTGTTAAAACATGGCTGCCATGGGCCCTACCGTGGCTTAATGGTAGGGCACTCGTCTACTACTTGGCTTACCCGGGTTCGATTCCCGACCTTTGCCAGCCCTTCCCCATCTCTTTCTCCCAACTCACTTCCTGGCTCTGCTTCACTATCCTGTCATATAAAACACCAATAAAGGCTTGTAAAGCCCCCCCCCAAAAAAAAAAATTTAAAAAAACATGGCTGCCATTATAAATGTCCTGACACTAGAAGTGGCTTTAACCAAGTCATGATATCTTCCTAAAGGCTCTGTGTAATATCATAGCAGTGTAGCACTATGACAGTAAAGTCTTTTCACCAGCTATTACAGTAGTGTTTCTCAATGGGGGCGGTACAGCAGCCCAGGGGACGTTGGGGAGTTCTAGGGAGGCGTTGAGAATGACTGAAAGAGGCGGTGCTTAGTTGCCATTCGGGGGCATTAGTCCATTCAATGTTTTAATTCTAAGGGGGGCTTGTCAGGCTTGTGATGAGGCCAAAGTGGCGTTTATTCAAAAAAGCATCAGAACCACTACATTACAGCGTTCCGCTGGTGAAATGGTGCACATTGAGGCTACTGACTCTATCCCAAATATGAGGCGTATCCCAGGTTTTTCTGATAATTCGGGAAATGAGTGTCTCTTTTTTGGAGCAACATTAAAACATCCTATCATTATGCGCACAACCTGCTTGCCCACAACAACATCAGATGTCAAACAATGGCCGTCCCCTCAACCTCGTCCCTCCCCCGTACGCAGATTGTCTGTCTGGTAACACTAAAGCCGTCACAGAACACGTAGCCCAGCCGTAATGTGCAAGGAAATTGTTTTGGACTGTAGCTTACAGTCCAAAGCCAAGCTAGCCACATACCACAGTCAACAGATTTCTATTGTATTGCTCCATCTAGCTTAATTGCTGGATTTTGGTTTATTTGGGATACATAATTCTGGAAAAGGTATTTACATGTGTATTTACAAACACAAAGCCGGCATATGTAATACCCTGTCATACTTAGGATCCTGAAATGCATGTAAACACTCGGTAGTTATTGTCCAGTCTAGGCCCTTCTTGACCTAGAGGGCCATGGTGGGTGTGTGGATGTTGGCTTATTTGGGATACATAATTCTGGAAAAGGTATTTACATGTGTATTTACAAACACAAAGCCAGCATATGTAATACTCTGTCATGCTTAGGATCCTGAAGTGCATCATGTAAACACTGTAGTTATTGTGCAGTCTGGACCCTTCTCCTGCAGGGCCATGGTGGGTCATGGTGACGTTTGCAGCAGCTTGACCGTGGGAGTTTGTCACATATGTCTCGAGTGTCACTTGGCCCATTACCCCGTCCGGGTCCCAGTGGCCCTGGCTTTCAGTGGCCTAGTTTGCAAAGTGCGATTCTAGGACATTATCTGTGTTAGATCTGCAGGGGCCTGCTTGGGCTCCAAAGTATTGTCACGACAAAAACGGAATAATTGTGTCTGTGTCATATACATTATACGTGTGTGTGTGTGTGTGTGTGTGTGTGTGTGTGTGTGTGTGTGTGTGTGTGTGTGTGTGTGTGTGTGTGTGTGTGTGTGAGAGAGAGAGAGAGAGAGAGAGAGAGAGAGAGAGAGAGAGAGAGAGAGAGAGAGAGACAGAGAGAGAGAGAGAGAGAGAGAGTGAGACCCATCAGGGCCTTGATATATATGGCAGTATATGAACCGTCCGACAGTCTAATCTAGGAATTAAATGGGTTCCCAAAACACAGGGGGACACTGTGCTGTAAATTATAGCTATAGATGTAGAGCCTCATAGCAACTGACTGAGTAATCACCCAGCTAGCTCCCCGTTCAATTACATAACTTTAGAATGTTTTTATTTTATCACACAGAATAGCTTTATTACAATGCATAAGTTGTGGCTAGTGTTGCAACTTAGATATCTCAATAAGTATGAGCCCTCCGATCATATTTTTGAAGAACATCTCAGATATGAGTATTTAAGTCTAAAAATGTTCCTGCGGCTTTATTTTCCTGTTCCTGTGCTATGTTGCTCTGATAGACTGTGGTGTGTCTATACTAGTCTCTCTTTGTGTGTGTGTGTGTGTGTGTGTGTGTGTGTGTGTGTGTGTGTGTGTGTGTGTGTGTGTGTGTGTGTGTGTGTGTGTGTGTGTGTGCGCGCGCACGCGCGTGTGGAAGCTAATGGATGTTGGCACTATAAAGCACAGTGTCATAGCAGGGGCTCGTAAAGCGTGTTTTAGAGAGCAAATATAGTAGAGCTTGCACACGTGTGCGTGCGTGCGTGCGTGTGTGTGTGTGTGTGTGTGTGTGTGTGTATGTGTGTGTGTGTGTGTGTGTCTGTGGGCGCGTGCGTGCGTGCGTGCGTGTGTGTGTGTGTGCAGGCCTGCATTCGCCTGTATGTGAATGTGAAGCTTCTCATCTGGCGGCCCAAGACAGAGGCCCCCATGTTTCTGTGCTGTCAGGGCAGGGCAGGGCAGGGCAGCGATGAGCAGAGCAGAGCAGAGGAGGCCATATAGTTAGGGGTGGGCAGGGCCGCTGACAGCTTTGGCTGGGCCCAGGACAAAGTCATCTGAAAGGGCCCCCCTGCCCAATAGATGCAATGTAATGAGGAACCAATTCTGGGCCCCATCTCTCCTTGGGCCCGGTACAACTGTCCCCTTTGCCCTCCCCCCTGTCGACACCCGATAGTGTGATGGCCTCTGGAGGGCAGGGAGAGGGTTTAGTGGAGCATGGAGGAGCATGGAGGATCACGGGGCTATCTGCATGCCTTATCCTATCCAGCACATCACATCCAGACTCACAGCACACAGTGCAGGGCTTTATTTAGCAGACTGGGGTGAATTATTTAAGCATTGGTTTGCAGCTGTGTTTTACTGCTCTCGCTCCTTCTTACATAATGAAACTTCCCTGAGGTCTCGTGATGAGAGGGATGGAGGGAGGGAGTGGGAAGGAGAGGGAGATAGGAGGAAAGCGGAGTGGGGGGATGGGAGTGTGGTGGGTGGTGGGTGGTAGAGTGTTGGGCAGCAAGACAAAAGGGAATGATGATATGAGGAAGAAGAAAGCACGAGAGAAGAATGAGAGGAGTAGAGTGAGAGGAGAATAGAGAGAGGACAGTGTGGACAGAGTGGGGTAAGGAGGATGCCGGACAGCCTTGGAGAAAATCTTTAAGCTAAACGAAGGCCTGGAGAACAAAAGCATAAAAGATGAGAAGCGCCGAGATACAGTGGAAAAGAAACAGTTACAGCTTATTTTGCTGCCCATCTTGCATCCATGAAGTGCAGTGGTGTAAAGTATGTGTGAAACACCAGTTAATATAAGATACAAATAAAAAGTTTAAGTTGTTACTGACAAAAGGAAAGATGTTCAAAGATACAGTGCATGTAAAATAAAGTAAATAACAAAAGCCAGTAAATAGAATCATTCCATGTATGGTGTATGTGAAAATAAGACTACAGTTTGATTAGTAACAAAAGTAATAATGACATTATGCTCCGCGATTTGGATAGGGCATTATTAGAGTGGTAAATAGAGTGTTATTACAGAGAAGTATCAAATCATGCACTTCCTGATCACATCATGTCTAGGGTGCCCTAAGCAAAAAAAGCCATCTTGCCAGTGTTTTGCTACTTGTGGATATACAGAAGGACTTGGGAGTTTTGCTGTCATCAATTTTCAAAAGTTAAGGGTGTAAATAGTTGAGTAACTTTACAGAGTAACATGGAAGAAAATGGATGATTGGAGCGAAAAGTAGCCCAATACATGATGACAGTAGCAGCTTTGGGTGAGCATGTCTACTTTTTATCTACACAGAAAGACAAATGCCCGTCAGGAGACATTAGTTAAGCACTTTATATTAGAAGATATGGCTGTAAACATTACATGTAGTAGGCTACTGATCCAGGTGATTTTTATTTCATTCAAATAGTTTACTTGGAAGTGACTGGATTTCTTGGGATGGAAAAGTAAATGTAGGCTAGATCCTCAATTTGAACTCAGAGAGTCAAACACTGCATATATAAAAACAAAACCGTTTATCTCACTTTCAAGAACAAAAATGCCATTTTAGCCAGAAATATATGATCTTTGCTGATGGAAAGCTGAGATTCTTTGCTTTTAAACAAGCCATGTGTCCGTAGGTCTGACATAAAAAAAATCTTTTAAGAAATGTCAAAAAATTGATGGCACTGGCTGGCATTAGTTCCAAACAAGGTTCCAAACCAAAGCTGGCACTCAATGTGTTAAAGATGGCCTCTCAACGTCATTTAATTAATATTGCCGTGTTCCCAATTGTTATTGAATGTGTTACGCGTTGGTCCTGTTTTAAAAAACGTTCTGGTTGCTTTGTTTCAAGACGTTTTTGCAAGCTGGCAAGGTGGCTTGTGGAGAAACGAGAGAGTGTTCCGTGTTTCTCGTGGAAATGCGTCTCTGATTGGCTAACTTCTCCTGCTCTCGAAGAAACGCGTCTCTGATTGGCTCAGTCCTCCACTACTTGGAGAGAATGTAATGGGAAACAGAGTCGCCACTTCCCCGGGTGGTACTGCACTATAGGGGCGCCAACGGAGGCGTGCAGGCTCCATTCAGGGCTGTGCTCTTTCGACAGCGACCCCTAGGCGAGCTGCAGGCACGGAGCAACCAGAGTGAGCCGGCTTTATGTATGAGGCTTTGTGCTGTGTGTGTACCTGAGAGTAGCAACCAGCTGATAGCTAAGCTAAGCTATGTTTCGGGCCACCAGACATTGCTGGTTTTGAAAACAAGCAGAAAAAAATTACTCGACATGTTTTTAGATAAATGGGTCGATATAAACCTTTGTGGGCAACGCCTTCTTTCGACGTGACGAAACACAGAAAGGCTTTCGTGATTCGCTCGTTTCTCTGCAATATTTATGTAAATTGGGAAACACCGGGAAACACAGCCAGGAGAGTTGACGCACCGCTATGAGAGCCTTGCAAGTGAGTTTAACTTGGGGTGACCGTCCGATCTTCGAAAGGAGTGAGTAAAACTGAGTTTTATAGGAAGTTGGCCTTTAAGAAGCCAGATAGCCAGACACAAGACAGGATGAGAGAGAGAGAGAGAGAGAGAGAGAGAGAGAGAGAGAGAGAGAGAGAGAGAGACAGACAGACAGACAGACAGACAGACAGACAGAAACACAGAGAAGACACGCATGAGAACACAAGCGCACTGCAAACATCTCTGGCAGATACCACTTGGTCTGTCTCGGCATGGACGCCCACATTACCTGCACATGACACAGTCATTCTCTCACCACTCTGTTGCCCTTTCAAACACACTCTGACACACACGTGCACGCGCACACACACACATACACACACACACACACACACACACACACACACACACACACACACACACACACACACACACACATACACACGTGCGCGTGTTCATTTACAAGCACACAGTGTGTTGTAATGCACATACAGTACTATACAGTATGTATAGAAATTAGAAAACAAAAAGTTCAACGTCTGCACCTTGACTGTGAGCTGTGTCTTGGTGCATCTGCTCCTGAAAAATAATAAAAAGGAGGTGCACACAAGGCTTGTGTTTCAATCTTCAAGTTTATATCCACAGACTTTTCTGTTACTTTTCTGGCTTGAATGTACAGTGTGAGACACAAGCCTTATTTGTGCCCCATTGTTTGTTACTTTTTAGTGATGTTATCAGCAGCAGTTCTAGCCATTTGGGGGCCCTAGGCTTAATATAGACATGGGGCCCTTTTGAATAACTTTCGCTGGTATTTACCACGGCGGAGGTTAACTGTTGGGCCCCCCCTACAATACTCATGAATGGCCATCCGGGTACTTTGCTCTTAAATTTGTGTTACGCCCCTTTATGGGTGAAAACAAACCAAATGTCTCATTGACTTACATGCTACATCAGCTAGCCTAAATGAACACATTCCATGCTTCAGCCACGGCTGATTGGCTACATTATTTGAACAGCCGGCAACACAACACGTTTTCGGCATGTTGCGCGTGAACAACGCTAGTCTACAGGTCCGTATCTTTCGTTTATTAAACCCCAACATCACCAATTGACTTGCTTGGGTTGTTTTCCCCCACAAATGGGCGTAACGCACATGGAAAACGTCACGCCGTTCATGAGTATGGGCAAAATGGGTGGGGCCCTAGGGAACTTCCTACTCTGCTTATTGGTGGGGCGGAGCCCTACTCTGCTTTATACTCGTGAACGGCCATCCGGATACTTTGCTCGTAAATGTGCGTTACACCCCTTTATGGGGGAAATCAAACCGAATGTCTCATTAATTTACATGCTACACAGGGTAGCCTAAATGAACAAAGTCCATGCTTCAGCCACGGCTGTGGCTATATTATTTGAACAGCCGGCAACACAACACGATTTCGGCATGTTGAGCGTGGACAACGCTAGTCTACAGGTCCATGTATTTCGTTTATTCTTTCCCAACACCACCAATTGACTTGCATTGGCTGTTTTCCCCACAAGGGGCGTAACGCACGTGGAAAACGCCACGCCGTTCATGAGTATTGGTGGGGCCCTACTCTGCTTATTGGTGGGACCCTAGGCAACTGCCTAGTCTGCTTATTGGTGGGGCCGGCTCTGGATGTTATATAAATACAACAGTTATCATGCCTTCGCCCACTGAGACATGCCAGAAACGTGCTGTTCTCCTGTCTTCCATCCTCATGTGTGTGTTTTTTTGTATCTGTGTGATAACTGGTTGGAACATTTTGACCACATCATGTGTGCTGCTGACAGCCTAGTAAACTAGGGTCTAGACAAACTCGCAGAGCAGCAGAAAATATGTTTCCCTGGTGAGTTCTTCTAGCACCATATCATCAGCGATAACCCAAAAAGACACAACATCCGTCCTTCAGTCTGCCTGTCTGTGTGTTTCAGAGTCGGTTTGAATCTGAGTAGCAAGTCGCTAGGAAGGGCCTAGCACAATGGTTCTCAACCTTTTTTGAAAAAGGGCCTTCCAACACCGTCCTTTGTGTGAAAATATGAAATAGACGAATGCCCCCAATTGCAACTAAGCAACACCCTCTCTTAGCTGTATTCTTCTTAACGCCCCCATGGGGCACCCTAACACCCCCTGGGGAACTCTTGAAAAACACTAGCCAATGACTGCACTGGTCATTATCAGCCGTTTGCCTGTTTGGTGCATTTCATATGTTCATGGATTTTTCATGGAAAGGTACATAAACTCATTTACTTTTGAAGGTCAGTGCTTTCAACATGGCCACAAAGGCATCGAAGTCAATCGCTCTGGAGTTCTACTCGTTTTCATTGAATTATGATTTCAATCAGTCAGGCCATTTAGTCAACACACTGCTCATGTCGATACATACAGAACTGAGGTTGAGCCTGTATCAGCAGAAATACACCAATCCAAAAATTGGGCTTCTGGACTAGTTTTAGAGAATTGGGAAGAACTTAGTTTGGTGTGTACCGTTACGTTGGGATGGCGCGAAGGAAAGTGTGACTGCATCTGGACAGTTTGAACATGCCCTGCTGGGTTTAGACGGACATCGAGCATCGGCTACTCTGATCGACTCTGTGGGTCCCTGTTGGCCTGGTCTCAGGCATATTGGCTTGACATGCATGGATTGGTCCCTTGGCCAGTGTTGCCAGATTTGGTGGTTTTCCTGCCTAGGTGGGCTGTTTGGGATGACCATCTGCGGGTGAAAAAAAGTAGGCTATTGGGCCGGCCTGCAGATCTATGGCCTTAGAAATCAATAGATCCTAATTAAAATTGGATGGGATTTATTACTGTATTTTAAGGCGTTTTTGATCATTTATTCAGCTGGACATCATCAGTCATATCTGGCAACCTTGTCGGGGGCTCAAGCTGCCCTGCAGGCTCCACATGGCGCAGCAGGGCTCCCCATATGAATTAAACACTGTGACCACAGGCAGGCCCGCATGGTGACCCGGTCACTTGGCCCCTATCAAGCCTCTGGCACAATGACTCTGATCACATTATTTAGTGGATCTGGATCTGTGTGCTGTCTGATGATGATGTAGATTGCAGTCAGTTATCTATCTATCCATCTATCTATCTATCTATCTATCTATCTATCTATCTATCTATCTATCTATCTATCTATCTATCTATCTATCTATCTATCTATCTGTCCGTCTAGTATCTGTCTGTCTAACTGCAAGCCTGTCTGCCTGTCTGTCTGTCTGTCTGTCTGTCTGTCTGCCTGCCGTTCTTCTACTGAACTACACACTGTCGCTGACCATGAACATGAACCCCTGTGTGTTACATGAATCTGTGTGGAGGACGGTTATGAATGGATGTTAACGGTAATGGACACTGAGCATGCTGGTGTAGTTGTTTGGACTTTATGTCCGGTCTGATATCAATATACTACTACAGGAAAAAAAGCATCCTGATAGACATCTGGTAGTCCCTGCTCTGTCACTATCCGTACCCCCACTCTCTCACTCTCTCCACACACTGAATGCTAAAAAAGAAAAAAAAACACCACACCAAGTCAATCCAGCAGGACCTAATGTGCCAGACACGGTGGAGATAGATGGAGCGTTACGCAACAACAACAGAAATGCGCGGGGTAGTTTTCTCAGCGGTGTGCGGTGGTCTAATGTTGTAATTTGTCTCTCCTCTCTCCATTTCAGCTTTACAGCAGGCTCGGTGCGGTGCAGTGCAGTGTGCAGTGTGCAGTCACAGCCCCCCCATTGCTTTCAGTCCCAGTGTCTGTGATGTTGGAGCCGACTGCACGCCAGAGTGTAGCTGCACTGCACGGCGCTGCTGACTGCTGTTATGTAACTCCCCAGTGCTGATTGATCCATGGCCATTTACCCCAGGCCTCCTATTGAAGCCTCTGTTGGGCGGTATAGCGCTGGTGGACACAGGCATTGAAACATTGGATACATTATTACTTCAGTTGTTCCCAAACTGTGGGTCAGGACCCCTGGGGGGGTCGAGGAGGTGCTGAAAGGGGGTTGCGAAGAAAAGGAACTTTGCATAACAACGGGACATCCACAGGTTAACAGCTAAGAGCTAACATAATTCCTTAGTTTGGTTATTAAAAGTATTCATTAGAATATGATTGATTATAATGGTGTGGATTGTGTATCAGATTTCC
>NC_085863.1:47818807-47826307 GCF_034702125.1 Engraulis encrasicolus
GCGCAGGCTTGCGATCTCAACAGAGATCTTTGCAATTCAATGCGGACATTGTTAGCCGAGGCTTCGTGGCGTATTGCCATATGGTCCGAGGATTGTTTAACAGTCTCGCAGGTTCAGGAGAGTGGATTTTTATATTCCATAGTGGTCTTTATTCAATCGATACTCCACCCACTCCCCGGGTTTATGGCTGATTCTCGCTGGCATATGGGCATAAATAATTCATGAATCCGAGGTCAGTGTTTTGTTAAAGCCAACTTTTACATTATAAAGTGCGCTTAAACATGAGTCATGCACTGGTGAGGAACTCATTATCGTCCCCCTTTAGCTTCAAACACACACCCCACTCGAGTAATAGAGCGTTCAAAGAAACGTTGCCGCATTTTACTAAAGAATATCGATGTTTACATTCATAACAATTTTTATCAAAATGTTGAAACAGGGTATTGCAGTTGAGAGCGTTTGTAAAGGTATACAGACAAAAGACTGTACAACCCAGCTGAGCATTAAAATAAACTAGAGGATTAATGTTTACATTTGTAACAATTGTATCAAAATGTTTATTCAGTGTAGTCTATGTTGATACACCGTAGGCTACTGGTGTTGGAAGCATACTGTGTGCATTAAGATGCACAGATGAAAAGATGGTGGTATATACATCCCCGTTGGTTTTCATCTAAAGCCCATTTGTTGCCAAACACTATAGTGAGGTAATGCAGAAACATCAGCCATTGTGAATTTATGAGGGTAAATAAATGATAATATACTCAGGAAGCATGCATAATTAAAATGTCATTTTGTTATTTTGAACTAAGGTTCACTATCCATTTTTTAACGTGTTTTGGACAAATGCAGATGGTATCGTTCCGGAATCAAACAAATCTTTTTTGTCTTAGGTTGCTTACTGTAGGCTACACTATGCTACTGTGTGTTGTAAAAGCCGTGCCCACACCAGCAAAATACAGTTTCTCTGTTGTTTGTTGTTTTTTTCTTTTCTCTCTATTGTACTCCCTCTTGAAACCCTTAGGACCTGCTTTTGATTTTGTGCTTCATAAGGTACCCAGGTACACATTGGAGTGATAGAGACTCCACCACCATCTTCTCTGTACAAATTTCACACTTGACTGTAACCTTCATTGTATCAAAGGGTACATCTGTTAGGTTTCATCGGAGAAGCAGCAGAACAATATTTTTCTCAGATATGAATAGTTTTAAGGTGTTCCTGTAGAAGAAAACTAGTTATTTGACTAATACTGTTTCAGTGTGAAGACATTAAGAAAATGGTAACAATCTTCAATGTTTCCCTTGCCATTTTATTCATATCAAAATATAAAGTTAAATAAAATGATTTATCTGCAAGAAATGTGGCAATAAAGCACCTAAAACTACTTAGGCTGAACAACAGAACAATTTTAAAGTCCTTTTTTACCTCAGTGTGGAGCTATGCACCGTTACTGCCTTTTTTGCAGTGTAGGCCTCCCAAGTTTTTTGTGTTGCTTCCCCCATCTCTCTTCTATGGTGCTGTTAGGTCTCCCAATTGTCCTGCTTTGGCCTACTTTCTCAGTTTCTTCATTTTGCGTCCATTTCTAAGCCATCCATCTATGCCTTTAGTCTAATGTCTTCTGCCATGTGTTGCTGGCATTAACCCATGAATGTAGAGTAGGTGTCTGCACTGCACATACTTTTTTTTGGTCTTTTTCAACTTTATTTGATAGGACAGTGTGAGAGTTGGATAGGAAGCGAATTGGGAGAGAGACGGGGAGGGTCGGCAAAGGACCCGGTCTGGGAATTGAACCCGGGTCAGCCGCATGGCAGGCGAGTGCCCTACTGGTTGGCCACGGCAGGGCCAGGTGACATCATACCTCGTATAAGATGATGTCAGACTGGGGCAACTTTAATAGTCACATTAGTAACCAGTAACCCCCGGGGCTCTTTTCCTGTAATATCCCTGGAAATCATTAGTAGCAACTGGTAATGAGGTGATTAGAAAGCTGATGGACATGACACTGCATGCCCACCTTCATCTTCCCAAGACCATGCTAACGTACAGTCACATCGTCATCCAATTTTGTACACAGTAATTTGTCGTAAATTATAAATTGTCAATTTAACACGTGTGTGTGTGTGTGGGGGGGGGGGGGGGGGTGGATGCAGGGATTTGTATGTGTGTTTTGTCTATTTGTGTTTATATTCTGTTTTTATTCTGTGAGACCAAAGCCAGTTTTCATGCTGGCATGACAATAAAGTCTATTCTATTCTATTCTATTCTATTCTATTCTATTCTATTCTATTATATTATATTCTTCGGTGTATTTGGCCCTGGAGTATTCTCCTAGTGTTGAATTAACACTGCATTTCTAAATATGCATTATTAACACTGTGCATTGGGACTGATATTGGCAACTCTACACAACTACGATTTTGAGAATGTCATGGAGCGATCATCCTTTTGTTTCACATGGAAGTATTTATATGAACTTTTCTGTCTTCACACACACACACACACACACACACACACACACACACACACACACACACACACACACACACACACACACACACACACACACACACACACAGAAAGAGAGTCTGTCTCTCGCTCTCTGTCAAACACACAAACACACACTCACACTCTCACACACACACACACACACACACACACACACACACACACCCACACACACACACACACACACACACACACACACACACACAGACACACACACACACACACACACACACACACACACACACATTGTTTCACAATGCTGTGGGGTCAGACACGAGTACCCATACTCATACAGTGATGCAGAGTGCAAACACTTCACTGCTACCTCGTTTGGGTTTTGACAGTATTACAAATGTTGACCCGTAATGACTGCAAAAGTGCTATTTAAGTGGAAGTCTGCAACTTGTTTTTAGTCATATTGCCTTGAATTGGGATTCTGAAAGTGGTACATGAGATAGCTCGATATGGAAAAAAGATAGGTTCTCTAGGTCCCGCCAAAGCCTGTAGTCTTGTTTACAAAGTTTAAAGGGACACTGTGTGTGATTTTTAGTTGTTTATTTCCAGAATTTATGCTGCCCATTCACTAATGTTACCTTTTTCATGAATACTTACCACCACCATCAAATTCTAAGTATTCATTATGACTGGAAAAATTGCACTTTTCGTACATGAAAAGGGGGATCTTCTCCATGGTCCGTCCATTTCCAAAAATAGCCCTTTTTAGCTGCAAAAATGACTCTATTTGGACCATACTAGAAAATATTTGTTTATTACTTAGTAAACTTTAATGTAAATATCAAATTTGGCGATAGTCAACCCAGTTTCAATGATCAGCATAGTTGCAGTACCTTTTTTGACAATTTCCTGCACAGTGTCCCTTTAAGCACTCCCTTGGTTATCCAAACAGATTTGGTGGTGTTGGTTGGTGCCCAATCACAGTATACTGTAAACAGCTTTTCAGTCACACTCCCTTCCCCCGGACTACCTGCAACCCAACTCCTCCACACCTCATGTTCCAGTAGTGTTGCGATATATTGCCTTATCAATATTTAAACGCACACATAAAGTGTGGTATACTACCCCATCATGTCTCATGGATTTCTCTCTCTCAACCTTCACGAGCTTTTGAAGACTCGTGTCTTCTGAGAGAGTTTCCCAGAATAAAAAACCTAACCCTGTATAACCCTGTGCATCAACTAGTCATTTCTGCAAACTCGACATGTCTCCACATAATTTGTTGGTATATTTGTTGGTATACTGTATATTGCTTTGTAGGGCTGCACAATTAATCGAAAAATATTCAAAATCGTGATAAAATAGTGAAATCGAACTTATGATTTTAATCGTGGCAATAGTGACCTACTTTTGAGAGCGTCCTTGAAGCCAGAACATACTGACAGGCTGGTGTTTCTGGCCAGAAATCTGTCCACTTAAGTTTCATGCTATTGCCTTTACATAATTATTACAATTCATTTTATTTTGCTCATCCCGTATGTAATTCATTCTTGGTTATATTTCATCTTGTTATAATTTTCAAAAAAATCTGCAAAAATCAATAATCGTGATTAATAATCGTGATTATGATTTTGACCAAAATAATCGTGATTATGATTTTTTCCATAATCGTGCAGCCCTATTGCTGTGTATTATTTTTAGGGCTGAGACATTAATGCATCAATTTCGATTAATTAATCACACAAAAATTAACGCGATTAAAAAAATAACTGATTTTAATCGCACTATAATATAGCTACATAGTTCTGGATTAGACCAGTGTGGAGGGCAGCATTTCGCCTCATGATGAACAGTCTGCTGGAGTTCTCTCTTCTTTTAAAAATGAACAATATTTCTAGATTAAGCTTATTTATTGACATTATTCCAAATCCATGTGAAAAAAATAAGTTTCACTGTTTACAAGTCAGATATTTAAATGCAATTAAAATGTGATTAATTCGATTAATTAATTTCAAAGCCTATAGATTAATTCGATTAAAAATTTTAATCAAGTCCCAGCCATAATTATTTTGTACTACTTGTGTAGTGTTATACACTGTATTCCCTCACACTCAAACATTTTGCTGTGAATGTCCTCTCTCTGAGTCACTTTGGGTGAAAGTGTCTAAATGTAATGTTATGTAATGCAATGTTCTCTTCCCCCCTTTTCTCAGCTGTCCCGCATTGGATAAAAGCATATGCTGAATGTAATGTAATGTGATGTTATGTGATGTGATGCCCTCTTCCTCCTTTTCTCAGCTGTCTAATCGCTTTGGATAAGCGCTGAATGTAATGTATTTTTATGTTATGGAATGCTATGGTATGTGATGCAATGTAATGTAATGTAATGTCATGTAATCTCCTCTCCTCTTTCCTCCACTCTCTCTTTTTTTCCCAGCTGTCCCGTTCCCCCTGAGCCACCGGCTGACGATGAAGGAGGTGTTTGACCTCGAGGGGAAGCCGCGGGTGGACCTGCTGAAGGCACACCTGACCAAGGAGGGCCGCGTGGAGGAGGCAGTGGCCCTGCGCATCGTCAACGAGGGCGCCGCCATCTTGCGCCAGGAGAAGAACATGCTGGACATCGAGGCGCCAGTCACGGGTATGTACAGTAGCTAGGGCAGGGAGGAAGCTGAGGTGAATAAATTAGAGGTTCTGTTTGTGTAGAATTCTTGCACACCTCCTTTCGGACAGGTTCATAGGAGTGGAACCCCTGGGTCACCAACGTTAAAGACAAGAAAGCTCCCGTTCACTGTTCACATTTGCAGAGTTTAGTTGCGACGTTTGAAGAAGTAAAGGTCAGTAGACCGAACCATCGCAACTTAACTCTGCAAATGTGAACAGTGTGTGGAAATAAATTAGAGGTAGAAGAACTCTTTTGGCATTTTTTTTGGGGGGGGTTAAGCCTTTCTTCAGTCAGGACAGCTTGAGAGTATGATGGGACATAAGTGGGAGAGAGAGATGGAGGAGGATTGGGAATTGACCCTAGTTGGGAATCCCGGGTTCCCAGTGTAATAGGGCAATGAGTTTTGGCCAAAGCAGACGTGCTCTTATTGATGTAATTACAGCACTGTTATGGTGCATCCAGTTCCTGCACAGTGCATTCCGTGTTTTAAATGGCGCACTTGTGTACTTCAGGCACTATGTTTCAGTGCTCACGCTGAAAACAATCAGTGCACTGAAAGTGCTTGGATGCCGCCCTAACAACGGTCAACAATGCAGTGCATGAATGACGGACACTGCACACACTAAATGGCCGCCATGGCCGCCAGGAGGCATGAGCAGCAGTCCAGTTTAGCCGGCTACATATTGGTGTTAGACATGGGTGTCATTTTAGGTGTGGATTGTGGAGACATGTCCATACCACTTTCTAGATGAACCTAGCTTATCCACAGCGCCTTTTCCACAAATGTAATGGAAAAAAATAGTTGACCCGGACCATTTACCATAATAATGTCCCCACCACTTTCAAAGTCAAATCTACACCTTTGGTGTCAGAGAGACTGGATAAGGCATAATACTCCTAGAATCTCTGGTGGCGTTCTGTTGAGGGGAAGCTGTCTGGGAGAGAAGTAAATATACCAGTGAAGTACACTATGTACACTTCATGCACTCAGCTCAAGGTGCTTATCCTGGATAGGGAGGAAGGAAGGAAAAGGGAAGCTATATTAAATGAATCCTACAGTTAACCAAAACCTTAGACCGACCTTAAATGTTCATGACTTCACTGCAGTCAATCTTTGTGTTCTTCGTGTGCTACTGCTTCACCAAGATAGTCTACCTGTTACTGGTGTCAACAATAATCAATTTGGCAATGCGTTGCAATATGGGGCATGACAATTCAATAATCAATTCTGCGAATACCATAATCAATGTGGCATATTTTTTCAAGCTTCAATGGCTTCAATGGGCATTTCTGGACCAGTCAATAAAATGTTGCTCAGTATTTGACTGATTGTATTGCCTCATGTCTGATGAAAAATTTGCCTTGCTTTTGAAGGATGATTTTCAGATTGCATATGACTATATATGTGGATATATAAGGTTTATTTTCATTCCTGTTAAAATGACTGTAGTCTGCCAAGGTTGTAATGCTGTGCCGAGATTGTGTAAACTGAAGATGTGCTGAGCCTGGGTGAGAATAGGCACATTAGCATATGCAAAGGATCTGCCCTGGCTGGCTACTCTAGCTATAAAGGGGAGCGATCCTAGAGGGAGAGCAGGCCTTGTTGGGGGAAACAGCACAGACACAGTGTTGTTTCGACAATGATGTTTCCTGCTTGATTTTAGCAGTATCTGCAGATGTCATCTGATCATAAATGCTAGTCTGAATCTTTATTTTACCCACACTTTCAGTAGAAATGTAATGCATTGCAATGCATCGTAGAATCAGACAGAATCGTTTCGAATCGGAATCGTTACTTCCCGAATCGGAATCGAAGCGAATCAAATCGTAAGGGCAGTGCATTAATGCACACCGCTACTACCTGTTGCCAAATTTGATAGGACACCATCATCCATTGAACCCTAACCCTCAACTAACCCTAAACCTAGTCCTACCTCCAACTGTCCATGACTGTGCTTACTAGTGGTGTGGATTGGCACTGCCCTCACGATCCGATTCGATCACGATTCGGGAGGTAGCGATTCGATTCGATTCGATTCGATTCGATTCTATGCGATCCGATCCGATCAGATTCAATTCTACAATGCATTGCAATGCATTACATTTCTACTGAAAGCAAAGCAAATGTTCAATCAGTCATGATGAGGCAATACAAGTAGTCAGATACTGAGCTTTGAGCAACAATTTATTGGCTGTTTTCTGTATCAGTCTGTATCAGTCTTGCAATGTTTTGAAGTGCTTTTATTTAATTTAACATTCATTTGCTCCCGAAATATCCATGGAAGTAATTGAAACTTCGGATCGATTCTGGAACTTGCCGTATCGATTCTGGATCGTCCATGGCTTAAGAAGTTTAAAATTCTGTCATGTATTTGTT
>NC_085863.1:47831307-47948807 GCF_034702125.1 Engraulis encrasicolus
GTGTGGAAGCAGGTAGAGATTTCACAATGAGTCCTGTTGTCGGGTGCTATCTATGTCTGCCGGTCTTCTCATTAGAACTGCAGTTGAAAACTGTGGAAATTATTTTCTTTCTCTCTGCTGGTGGGTAGGTGTGTCAATTTGTGCCTGTGCACGGCTGCCTACGACCAAAAAATAGTATGTTGTCATGGAAAATCAGTTTCATTGGCACCAGGTGCGATGTTTAGATAACCCTTAAAAAAACCCATCATTGAACTCTTGCTGCGGTCATTACATGTGACATAAAGGGACTCTAATGACGTGTGATGGGTCCCTCGGCGGGACTGTGCTGTGCGCTGCTATTTTAATGCCGCATGCCTCGCCTGCGAAGGAAGTCATGATCAAAAACAAGAGACGTGTCATAACAAAGTCCGTCGCGGGAGAAAGACGCCCGGTGGACACACTGCTTTTTTAATACCCACTTCACAGGCACAGTCCCTCCGTCAGAAGCGGCCATCAAATGAATCTCTGGTTCATTTGTTCGTTCTTTCTTTATTTCTGTCTTTCTTTGTTTTCATTTTAACTGAGCAATGATTGAGTAGGCCTACCCATGGGGGGTTGGTGAATTTTTGGAGGCGAAACTCAACAAAACTCGTTGAGAGACAGATGTAATACTCCCTTTGGTTTGGCTGGCAGATGAAACGCTGTGTCCTGAGTAGAAACAAGAACACTCACGCACGCACGCACGCACGCACGCACACACACACACACACACACACACACACACACACACACACACACACACACACACACACACACACACACACACACACACACACACACACACACACACACACACACACACACACACACTAGTCACATGTCTTTTGGTATCACCTACTGTAATACAGAGATTTCACATGAGTAGCTGCAGCTAAAGCCAGTCAGCAGCTATGTTAACCATACCATGTGATAAGTACACATGAGACATGGGTGGGTGTATAATCTAAAGGACGGAACGTTTGTAAGGGCTGACTTTCATATCATGGAAGATTGGTACCCCTGTGGTTTGGTGAAAATGATTGCTGAGATTTTGTTAACACACTGTGTACACATATCAGCATATTTTCAAATGTGAAGACCTTTTGACTTGGTTTGTGCCTTTGGTTTACACACAAACAGCTTTTTCCCTTGAAAACGAATCTTTCGGAAAAAAAAACTCAGTCAAAAGTGGAGACTCTGATTTGACGTTTGAATATATAATAGATAAAAATGTGAAGTATTTATGGCAGCTCTCGGCAGCATATTTATGCAGATTCACCAATAGTGTGAACAAAGATATTTTGGAAAACAGGGAAAAAATGTTGATCAAAATACCCTGCTATGTGTAAACGGCGCCTAAATCTCCTTTCACATATTTAATTCGAGCTGTATGACAATAGCTTGTTAGTTTTCCCCCTTACTGGTCTGTTCGGTCTCTTTTTTGTTACAGTCTACCGCACTTAAGCAATGAGTCATAATGAGTGACAGTATCTGCTGTTCAAAGTAGGATAGTAAGGTAGGATAATTCAAAACATAGCGTGTTTAATTGACTAAGAATAGGAGGGAGAGAGAGAGAGAGAGAGAGAGAGAGAGAGAGAGAGAGAGAGAGAGAGAGAGAGAGAGAGAGAGAGAGAGAGAGATAGATAGATTTATGGATTGTGTAGCTTGGTTGCCTGGTCGATTGATTAGTATCCGAGACCTGGCTTAAATAATGATATACAATATAACTGAGGGCACTTCACAAACCCAGCATACTATTTTCCCCAATGCATTTTAACGACACTGAAAGTCCTCTATGTCTCATTCACTGTCAGACCGTCCTCTCATTAGGCACATACTGTATCCTCCACCACGTTCGCAGGGAAATGCTACCTACTCTGAACATCCATTCAGAAGACAGGGCATCCATTCATCCCCACCACGGCTGCTGCACTCCAGCTCACAGCCTCACAGTCACACAGTGGCTTAGTAGGCAGAGGACTGGAGTTGGGTCGCCCAGCAACCGATCTCTCCCTTCCTGGTTCAATCCCACCTTCCTTATCCTCCTGGCTGGCTCAGTCCTTGAGGAAGAGACACTGACTGAACAATGTGTTGCTCCATGCAGGGGAGCCGACAAGGGGAGGAACAAAGGGGTCAGTTGTCCCGGGCCCAGGGAGAGAGGGGCCCCAGAATTGGGTTCTCAACACATTGTATGTATTGGGTGGTGGGGCCCTTTCAGATGACTTTGTCCTGGGCCCAGTCAAAGCTGTCAGCGGCCCTGGCTCCATAGTTGGTGTGTTGATGGGTGCCGTGCATGGCAGCTGCCTTCAGAGTGTTAATGCGTGTGCGAATGGGTGTGGATGTGTGGCATTCAACGCCAAGAAAATAGTGCAGTACTTATTATACAATACTGTATGTGCTAGTGCATGTGTACATGAAGTCATATGAGCATTGGAACAGTTTCATTGTAAAATGACTTAAACACCATTTTTGACTGTTGCGTTTTATTACATTACATTACATTGCATTGCATTTATAACCAAAGCGACTTTCAAAAGAGGACATAATCAAGCCAACATCACAAGCAAATACAAAGTGCACAGGAGATATACAGAACAACAAGTGCAGTTGCAAAGAGGGGTTCGTTTTTTTATTTATTTTTTATAAACACACAGAAATCTATCTATTGGCAAACACCCTCTTCCTCCTCCAAACTGACATGCTCACTAACACACATTCACTACACTGGCATCTTTACAGTATGGAGAAAACAGACACACAAATCCATACCTTGTACAGTCCTCTATACCACACCTACTCTTTCACACACACATACACACGCTCACACGCACACACACACGCATACTCACACAAAAGGACGCATGCACACACAAGGACGCACAGACACAAAACACGTGGATGGACGCACACACACGCACACACACACTCACACACACACACACGTCGCACACACATGCACACACACACACGCACACACACACTCACACAAAAAGACGCATGCACACACAAGGACGCACACACACACACACACACACACACACACACACACACACACACACACACACACACACACACACACACACACACACACACACACACACACACACACTCGTCCACTGCTGTACGCGGCTGCTGTGCTGTACTCCAGCCTCTGGGGCCTTGGGGGCAAACACCCAGGCACCATCTCCATGCCAACAGAAAGCAAGGATGAGAAGAGAAGTGAAAACTCTCTCTCTCTCTCTCTCTCTCTCTCTCTCTCTCTCTCTCTCTCTCTCTCTCTCTCTCTCTCTCTCTCTCTCTCTCTCTCTCTCTCTCTCTCTCTCTCTGCCTTCTCTCTGCCTTTATTTCATTATTTATTCTCATGAAATTCATGTCACCATGGCAACTGGAGTTTGCAACACACACACTCTCTCTCTCTCTCCTCGTCTCTCCCTTGTTTCCCTACTGCTTCTTCCTCTATCATTCTCTCTTTCTCACTCTCTCCTATATCCTTCCTTCTTCTTCCCCTCTCTCTCTCTCTCCCTCAATGTATATCTATCTATCTATCTATCTATCTATCTATCTATCTATCTATCTATCTATCTATCTATCTATCTATCTTTTCCTCCTCCTCTCGCTTGGTGTCTCTTCTTCCCTCACAGTTTCACACTCACTCCCTTTTTTCTCTATGTTGCAGTACTCTCTGTAGTCTGTATCTTGTCCTCCTGCCCTGTTTTTCATTGTCTGTTGCCCTTCTTTCTCCGTCTCCCCCTGTCTCTCCCTCTACCCCCCCCATCTCTCTCTCTCTCTCTCTCTGTCTCTCTCTCTCTCTGTCCTCCTCCTCCTCCTCCTCCTCCTCATTCTCTCTCTCTGCTTTCCTTTAAACCACTGCCATCTCCATCTCCCACCTCGTTGCCCTGGGAGTGAGTTACGGAGCCTAAAGGCAGCTCATACAGCCGGCTGCCCAACTGATGTATAGCAGCCCATCAAATGCACATACACACCCACATACATGAGTACAGGCACACGCTCTCACACATATACAAACACACACATAAACTCCTACATACACGCGCGCACACGCAGGCATGCACGCACGCCACGCACGCACACACACACACACACACACACACATAAATACAAACATAAAAACACACTCGTGTTGCCTAACTGATGCATAGCATACTATGAAATGGACATACCATGCATACATGCACACTAACACACATGCACACAGACATCCACTCACAAACCCCTACACACCCACCCCCGCAATCACCCCCCCACACACACACACACACACATATATATACATTAACATGCAAACGTACTCACACATGCACATTTGCATGCACACACACACACACACACACACACACACACACACACACACACACACACACACACACACACACACACACACACACACACACACACACACACACACACACACACACACAAACATCCTGTCACAGGGATAAACTGAACGTATAGCCAACCAGTATTTATTTTGCCTGCAAGGGGATTGTATGGTATGTGTGTTTAGTTCAGCATTTCCTGTTGAGTACATGTCACATTCTGGGTTCCAGCAGCACATTATTAAATTGTCAACTCTACCTTGTAAACACTGTGATTTTCGGCATACTGAGTTATAATACGATGATGCAAGTGAGCATGTGCGTGTGCATGTGTGTGTGCGTGCAAGACCATATACATACAATCAATGCATGGATATCATTAACTGCAGGTGTTTGGTCTGTAATGTGACCTGCATATTTGTTTATATTTATATATTTATTTATGTATTCATTGAACTCTTTAGCATAATGCAGTATCCCTGTGTAACAAGCACTTAGTGCAAACATTTGTGCAATTTTTGAAGTGTTTCATTTTAATTGGTATTTGGTCCTTAAAATGAAATAATAATGTACAGTATGTGTGTCCCTGTCTGTGTGTGGCTGTCTTCATGTGCGATGTGTCTAAATCTTTTTTGTTTCCTTTGTGTGTGTGTATGTGTGTTTGTGTGTGTGTGTGTGTGTGTGTGTGTGTGTGTGTGTGTGTATGTGTGTTTGTGTGTGTGTGTGTGTGCGTTCGTGCGTCTGTGTGTGCGTGCGTGCGTGCGTGCGTGCGTGCGTGCGTCGTGCGTGTGTGTGTGTGTGTGTGTGTGTGTGTGTGTGTGTGTGTGTGTGTGTGTGTGTGTGTGTGTGTGTGTGTGTGTGTGTGTGTGTGTGTGTGTGTGCGTGCGTGTGTGTGTGTGCGTGCATGCATGTGTGTGCATGCGTATGTGTATGCGTTTGGCTGTTAATGCAGTGCTGTGCTATGGTACGCTTATTTAATATCCAGGGGAGGAAAGAAAGCGAAAAGCGAATGCTGGGGAGAGTTGGCTCCCACATGCAAACGCAACAAGGCTTCAAAGAGAAACCCTTTGACCCGCAGCGCTAAGAAACTGTACATTCGCCCGTCACGCTTATTCTTGGACCGCAGCCCGCCAGCTAGCCGCAGCCATAGCCGCCCGCTTTCTTTCTTGTGCTGAACAGATGCAAAACAACTCTTTTATTGTTTGTATGCAAACTCAAAACTGAAGTGCATTATGTATTTGTGCTTTCATTTTATTCCCTTGTTTTTTTTTCTCCCTCTTCCAGTGTGCGGAGATATCCACGGCCAGTTCTTTGACCTGATGAAGCTGTTTGAAGTTGGCGGCTCCCCAGCCACGACTCGATACCTGTTCCTCGGGGACTACGTAGACCGAGGCTATTTCAGTATTGAGGTGAGGCTTTTGCTCGGCGGAGAAAAGTGTGCTACCGTGTGCACTTTTTTTGTTTTTCTGGCAGCAGCGGTGGCGGTGGCCGTTGGCAGCGAACAAACCACTCCTAAGCAACTGTGAGTGTCTCAGGCGGGAGCGCAGGCGGGAGGGCAGGCGGGCGGGCGGGTGGGTTGGTGGGCAGACAGAGGCCCAATAGGCTGTATAAGAACCTTGGACATTATTAGGGGAGAGATGAATCTCACACAGGGAGGGGCGATCAATAGTGAAGCCCTGTAACACTCTGAGGATGGTGGATCATTTTTTTATTCATTCATTTTTTAAATTTTATTTTGTTGGCATCATTTGGCTTTATTTGAAAGGACAGTTGAGAGAGGAACAGGAAATGAGAGGGGAGAATGACCCCACAAATGACCCGTCAGGAATCAAACCTGGATCGCCGGGATAGTGGCCCAGTGCCCTACCGTAAGGCCACAGTAGGACCGATCATTCCGTGTAACTTGGAGGTCTAAACTTATAGGAGCTCAGGGTGAGATCAGATTCAGGATCTGTGATCACTATAAAAAGTTAAGCTCAGTCATGATGTCAGCCTTAGCATGCAACATTCAATTGGACATGGCTTGGGGGAGTTGATGGCATGGCTGACAAAAAGTACTGTAAATATGGCCAGGGCTTTAAATTAACACCAGCCAACTGGACAAATGCTGGTGAAATTTCAGTTTGGCTGGTAGAAAAGACAAACTTACTAGACGCTTTCACCCCTTAGTGAGTGTGTGTTTAGCATCTACTCACTTTTTTGGCTGGTGATGAAAAACGTTAATTTAGAGCCCTGAATATGGCGTATGCTTTTGTACTTGACTTTGTACTTTATTTTCAAAAAATAGTGGTAACACAGAGGACCACATGGGGAGGGACAGGGGTGACGTGATGTGACACAATAGACACACCAACAGACGAGACATACAAAAAATGGTCTAAAGGTGATGAAATACAACTTTTTGAGCAATGTTCTGGGCAACGATACCATAAGATGTTTACCATAAGACTCTTTATCACAATAGGCTTATTTGATTGCCTGATGCTTTAGATGCTCTACACTCTGGCCTTTAATTTCAACAAAAGGGTCCGTGTACACTATGCATACTGAATAAGTCTGCATACTAAAGAAATCCGTTTTTATCACATTTATAGCTGAGAAAACTGCTGTAAAAACAGTTGTTTATAGCTGTGTGAATGTTATAAGTTTTAGGATTATACAGCATCAGTGTTACCAAACTTAACAGTGTGTAGGCCTACTCTTAAGGCCCTTTCAAATAAGCTTGTTCAGGCTGCCTTTTCAGAACATGTTCTGTACAATCGCTAACCTGATGTGACTGTGGATGGGAAAACATATGTTATGTAACCATCCAACTGTTCTCTGTGCTGTACAAGAGTCTGCTTGCTGTGTGGATGTGGTGTGTGTGTGTGTGTGTGTGTGTGTGTGTGTGTGTGTGTGTGTGTGTGTGTGTGTGTGTGTGTGTGTGTGTGTGTGTGTGTGTGTGTGTGTGTGTGTGTGTGTGTGTGTGTGTGTGTGTGTGTGCGTGTGTGTGTAAGCGTGTGTGCGTGTGTGCGCGTGTGTGCGCGTGTGCGTGCACGTGTGTGTGTGTGTGTGTGTGTGTGTGTGTGTGTGTGTGTGTGTGTGTGTGTGTGTGTGTGTGTGTGTGTGTGTGTGTGTGTGTGTGTGTGTGTGTGTGTGTGTGCGTGTCTCCTGTGTCTGTGTGGTTGGGCACATGTCAGCACGTTGATGTGATGTTATTCGTGTGTGTGTGTGTGTGTGTGTGTGTGTGTGTGTGTGTGTGTGTGTGTGTGTGTGTGTGTGTGTGTGTGTGTGTGTGTGTGTGTGTGTGTGTGTGTGTGTATGTGTCTTGTGCATGTGTTTATGTGCATGCAGGACTGTCATAGTTTACCATTTTGTGTTTTTTTTGTCTTTTCTTCCAGTGTGTTTTGTACCTATGGTCCCTGAAAATTCTCTACCCAAAGACGCTTTTTTTACTGCGAGGAAACCACGAATGTAGACATTTGACAGAATATTTCACCTTCAAACAAGAATGTAAGTACTGTTTTGTCTCTCTCTGTCTCTCTCTCTCTCTCTCTCTCTCTCTCTCTCTCTCTGTCTCTCTCCGCCTCTCTCTCTCTCTGTGTCTCTCTCTCTCTGCCTCTCTCTCTCTCTCTCTCTCTCTCTCTATCTCCCTGTCTGTCTCTCTCTCTCTCTGCTCTCTCTCTCTCTCTCTCTCTCTCTCTCTCTCTCCTCTCTCTGCTTCTCTCTCTCTCTCCTCTCTCTCCTTCTCTCTCTCTCTCTCTCTCTCTCTCTCTCTCTCTCTCTCTCTCTCTCTCCCTGTATCTCTGTATCTCTCTCTCTCTCTCTCTCTCTCTCTCTCTCTCTCTCTCTCTCTCTCTCTCTCCGTGGTGTGTGTCAGGACTGAGTAGACTGCTGTGCTCCTCTTTTGTGTGTGTTCCAGGTCCGCCTCCGCTTCTTCTTTTTTGCCCTTTGCAGCGTCCCATGTTGCCCTTTACACTGTACTGTGTCCTCCGGTACACTGCGCCGTTTGTTTACTTAGAAACCTTTTCACTGTTGACTCCACTTGCTGGGTCTATTAAACACACACACACACGCACAAACTTACACACACATGCATAAACACACACACACACACACACACATACATGCACAAACAAAACCAGTCAAACACACACACACACACACACACACGCACGCACACACACACACACACACACACACACACACACACACACACACACACACACACACACACACACACACACACACACACACACACACACACACACACACACACACACACACACACACACACACTTCACCACCCCTGTTCCTGTTCCACATACCCGACTTGTTCAAAAGGAAGCGACTTCCGTAGCATCCTGACACAGCTTAGAAAATTGAGAGGAGTAGGAGGAGGAGACTGGGCTGTGTTTATGTGTGTGTGTGTGTGTGTCACTAACTGGGGCACATAGTCCAAGAAAAGGTGGGACACAACACCAGACATACTGTAGCGGGACATCATAGGCAATGAGCTATTCTCACAGGCCGAGTTGAGGGCCGAGGTGGGGAGCACAGAGGTGATTTTAAAGTCTGTTGTGCCCCCCGGGCAAAATTTCTGTGCTGTTGCTGAAAACTGCACTGTAATATTGCCACTGCTGTAAGCGTAAAGGTTGTCAACTCCTCAGAGGGATTTTAAGAAGCCGTCGGGCTGCAAGCAGCTGCCAGTGCTGCCTGTTTGAGAGCAGTGGTGCTGGTGGGAACACTTCACAATAGCCTTCCACTATAAATGGTTAAGTAATGGTTTGTCGTGCATCTATAATACTATTACAAGCATTGATATATCATTACTGAATCAATTGTATAACACTTAAAAAACATTTATTGATGACAATAATACATTACTAAAGATTCAACTAAAAAGATTTTCAACAACAACTGCCTAGTTAATGTTTAACAATCAATTTAATAATATATTTACAATAGAATTATAGTTGCATAAATAAATAGTTAAAGTTTTTTTAAACTAAATATTTAGTAATATATTATTGTCATCAACAAATGTTTAGTATGTGTTATGCAATTGATTTCATGATACAGTATATCAATTCTTATAATAGTATTATAGATGCACAACAAACCATTAGTTAACCATTTATAGCGGAAGGCTATTGTGAAGTGTTACCATGTCTGTGTAATGGATAGATTGTTGGAGCCAGGCAAAGGTGGACTTGCTTGAGCTACAAACTCTCAGTAGGTTTAGGATGAGGATCAAATGCTGTTAATGCTACTGGTACAGCAAATATACTGCTACTGCTACTGCAGTTACTGCTATTGTTACTGCTGTTACTGTTCTTACCGCCACTGATACTCCTCATAGTGATAATAGTAATAACAATAATGGCAATAATAATAATGATCAAAATGATCATCAAATACCACTACTGGTAAGGCTACATCTACAGTACTGTAATACTACTGCTACTATTGCTGCTGCTACTGCTATTGCAGCTAGTATTTTAAATATTACTGCCACTACCGCTATTGCTACTACTGTTATTACTATAGCTACTGCTACTCCTAATACTAAGAATAATCACAATAATAACAACCACAGTTTAAAACAGACAGTGAAATGCATTCGATTGAAAAGCAGTGCCTACTGACTGTGCCATGCGAAGCCTAGCCAAGATTCGCACGGAAAACAGAGCATGTTAGTTAAGCTTCCTCCCCGACAAATAAATATTTATGAGCGCCGAAGACAAGCGAAAGTGAAAAGCAGGCCTTGCCTGGTGTTGACAGCAGAAGTATATTGCTCCCTGCATAATAGATGAAGTTTTGAACTAAACTTCGGGAAGGGGGGCTGTCACACGATCGCTGTGTGTCTTAATTTGCGGCTTCTACTCCAATCAGATTGCCCTGCTACGGAAGAGCTGTGCTGCTCACTGTAACCCCCACATCCGTAATGTGATGATTATGCCAGTTGAGTGCTACACTCTCTACACTCCTCTCTCTACTCTATCTCTACTCTCTCTCGATCTCTCTCTCTCTCTCTCTCTCTCTCTCTCTCTCTCTCTAACACACACATTCCCTCGCAACCAACCAACCTCTGTGATGACATGCCGTCTGTATTGGCAAGGATTGGTTGTTTGTGTGTTGGTTGGTTTATTGTTTGTTTTTAATTAGCCCGCATCGGTAAGGTAGAATGGGAGAGGGGTGAAGTATGTGTCTCAGATGGTCGTACTCAACGCAGAGGTGAAGCACTTTTGTTTCAGTTTGTTTGCTTGTTTGTTTGTTTGTTTGTTTGTTTTTTGGGGGGGGGGGTGGTGAAAGCAACACAAGGTATTTTTTTTCCGCCTTGAAAATAATGATTCCAAAAGCACTTTTGTGGTTCATCAGCGGGGTGAAACAGGGGCAGTTCTGTATTCATTTTTCTGGCTGTATTATTATTCGTTTTCGTCGTCCAACCTGTGTAGGGCATCCAGGGAGAGAAACGTCTTTTTCACACTTTGCTAAAAGCATTTGTAAGCAGGGTTTAAAAGCAACATGACAATTAAAGCAATATTTAATTGCCACGTTGCTTTAAAACCAGATTCAAGTCTTTCAGCAAAGTCCTTCAGAGCATATTAAAACATGTAAGCAGAAGGGTAAAATATTGCCGCTTCAGGCATGAAATTCCTTCCTTCAATTGATTTAAAATGGACTCTTTGTTGACTACATAATTGTCACACAAAAGGTAGGCTACTCCCCTAGCAACAAGCAGTTCTAGGCCTACCACTTTGGTACACCTTGCTTCTTCCATTTCTGTGTGTGCATTGCATTCGTACAGTGCGTAGTATCACATAATGTTCTGTACCTTTACTTGGCTCTCCTTCACCATTTTAATTAAAACGGCTGTTTAATTGTTTTTCTCTGGAATGCAGAAAGGGTTTCCACATTTGCATATATGTGGAGTGAGCATTCATTACTGAACCGCGTTACCCTGCTTCACCCCACACCATGCCGCTCACTCACTCCTTTCTTACATCTTCCCCCTTTCCTCTTTTCCTCCACTTTGGGTAAAATCACGTGTTCAGAGCAGGTGTAATGACTCGTGTATTGACGAAGATCCAGGGTAATCGAAACATTGCTGTTTTAATTGAGTTAAGGTTTTATTTTAGCTTATTAGGCAGTGTGCAGACCTACTTTCTTCAATTGTGTATGGACGCACACACATACACCACAGCATAGGGGTGTTAGCATGGGGCTCACAATTCGATGTGCATCACGATACACGTGTCACAATGCGATACTATCACGATGCATTGCAGTACATCTATTATTTCAGTAAATGTGTAAAAATACAGCTTACACGCCAGTTGCTGTGAAGGATTAGACAGACAGAATTAGAAAGGATCAGAAAGACAGAAATATTACCTATTCTCGATGCAGTATATCGTGAAAATAAGTATTGCGATGCATCGTCTTGATGCAGTTTATAATGAAGCTGAGTATCGTGATGCACTGTCATGAATCGATGCAGTATATCGTGAAAATAAGTATCGCGATGCATTGTCACAACGATATTTTTTTTTGCACACCTCTACAACCGCAGCATACTTCGCCACTCCGGCTCTTGTTCCATATACCATACTTCACCCCACACAGCGCTGCTGCTCACTCCTTTCCCTTCATCTCTTCTTTTCTACCTCCACTTCAGGTAAAATCAAGTATTCAGAGCAGGTGTATGACGTATGTATGGACGCGTTCGACTGCCTTCCTCTGGCTGCTCTCATGAACCAGCAGTTCCTGTGTGTGCACGGAGGCCTGTCACCAGAGATACACACCTTAGATGATATAAAGAAGGTAAAGATGCTGCACTGCCCCATACTGTACTAAATAGTGTATGTGTGTGTGTCAGGGTTGGGACTTAACACCCATTCACCCGTGAAATACTGGTAAATTTCAGCACTGACCCCCCTCATAGTAATAACTCTAA
Organism: Engraulis encrasicolus; assembly: GCF_034702125.1. Classification (NCBI taxonomy): domain Eukaryota; kingdom Metazoa; phylum Chordata; class Actinopteri; order Clupeiformes; family Engraulidae; genus Engraulis; species Engraulis encrasicolus. Next base: position 47,843,602 of record NC_085863.1, read on the forward strand.
TAATAATCATTTTAATATTAACAATGACGATAGTAATGAAGATGATTGTTGTTGTTGTTGTTGTTGTTGTTGTTGTTATGATTGATATGATTGATGATGTTTGTTGTATATGAGTTGACTGGTAAAAATGTTAGATTTTAAAATCTACCTGCCACAGTGACTGGTGGGGAAAAAAACCTTTCCACCCCTGGTGTGTGTATTTTTTCCTATGGTCCTTCATTTATGGCTCTGCTTCCCCTACCCCTTCCCCGTTCCTCTTCCTCTCCCTAGCTGGACCGGTTTAAGGAGCCACCAGCGTTCGGGCCCATGTGTGACCTGCTGTGGTCCGACCCCCTGGAGGACTTTGGCAACGAGAAGACCCAGGAGTACTTCAGCCACAACACAGTGCGAGGCTGCTCCTACTTCTACAGGTCAGCTCAGCTCAGTCAATAGACAAGGCCTACGGTACTGTGTGGCCTAGAGATGAACAATCTGACCAGCGCGAGCTATAGCATGCAGTGCAATGTGTTTTACTCAGCCATGATGACACATAAACCTACATGCCACATTTCTAAGAACTGGCTTTGCCAGTATGGGTACACTACACACATATAGTCTCAATATCCATGTTCTTTGCGAATATGCAGTGGCTGCATGTATATAGTGGCATTTTGAGAATGATTGATGGTATGTGTCTTTTCACATATTAAACTGTAAGGTATTATTTATGGTATTTGAATATTTTCCTGAATATATGAGTTATTCTGCATGCAAAAAAGGCCCAAGGACTGTAGTGAAACATGAACTGTACTGTATGCCACAGTATACATCAGTGGTGAACCTATACGCTACACTATGCATAGACAATATAGACATATTCATATGTGCATGCTATAGTGTACATTATTACTATATATCTTTATGCCACAATATACTTTCTGTATACGAATACATAAATAGTAAACCTATAACCGTGGCCCTTTGCATAGACAATATAGACATGGAACCTGTTCATATGCACATATAATTCATCTACTCTCCATATTCATAGCCAATGACAGGAGATATAGCAGCACCCACTCACACATCAGACACATTGACAGGCATACATATGCGCATACTGACACACTGTATGATCATACAAGTCATGCTGACACATGAAACCATATGCCGCATATACACAGAACAGAGGGACGTGTGTGTGTGTGTGTGTGTGTGCGTGTGCGTGTGCGTGTGCGTGCGTGCGTGCGTGCGTGCGTGTGTGTGTGTGTGTGTGTGTGTGTGTGTGTGTGTGTGTGTGTGTGTGTGTGTGTGTGTGTGTGTGTGTTTGTCTGTGTGTGTGTGTGTGTGTGTGTGTGTGTGTGTGTGTGTGTGTGTGTGTGTGTGTGTGTGTGTGTGTGTGTGTGTGTGTGTGTGTGTGTGTGTGTGTGTGTGTGTGTGTGTGTGAGCGCGCACGCATGCAGTTCTGGTTGTTGTGACCCACATTCAGTATGTCAAGGGAATATGGGCTAAGGGAAAAAAATGTGTGTGTGTGTGTGTGTGTGTGTGTGTGTGTGTGTGTGTGTGTGTGTGTGTGTGTGTGTGTGTGTGTGTGTGTGTGTGTGTGTGTGTGTGTGTGTGTGTGTGTGTGTGTGTGTGTGTGTGTGTGTGTCTCCTCAGGTACTGTGTAGCATGCATGTAGCATGTAGGCTATGTTGCCAGTGCATCTAAAGATAAATCCTCAATGTAAATATTTCAGTCTGCGATAAAATTTTGATAGAAAGGGTGACTGGCCATGTCAGACGTGAGTTCTACATTGCCATGGTTGATGATGCTTCTTGTTTTTACAGTGTTTGAGAGATAGGAGTGAATGTGTCAGGGCTGATATATTGACTTATACATTAAAAGTAAAAGGTAGAAATTAGAAAGGTGAAATGTTTTTAGATGCAGAAATATCTGATCTTAGCTGTTCGGGTATTGCTCTCACAGGTGTATCATCTTGTACCACCAGTACGTTTCAAATCACATAAGCGAATGGAACAACTAACAAAAATATGGCTTCTGTTTTTTGTTTGTGTGTCTCTCTCTCTCTCTCTCTCTCTCTCTCTCTCTCTCTCTCTCTCTCTCTCTCTCTCTCTCTCTCTCTCTCTCTCTCTCTCTCTCTCTCTCTCTCTCTCTCTCTCTCTCTCTCGCTGTGTGTATGCTTAGGCCATTGTGTCAATGCACTGTCTCAATGTCTCATCTGACATGGGTGATTGCAGTGTTGTGAAAAGTAAACACAAAAGGCTGACTTGTTTATGCATCTTGTTCGATGAGAAAACATTTGCTTGTCTTTTTATACGATTGGTAATCCATCAGACAAGTCATTTCTTTGGACACAATTACCACTGCTGACGTGTGTGCACGTGCATTTATTTAGAACAGCCAGAGCAGAAATGTAAAACATGTTCATGTTCTCACATTTCAAAAGATAAGACAGTCAGTACTACTACAACTACAATACAACACAATGTTCTTTGTTTACTTTTTTGTATCAAAACAAAAGAATCATTTGGTCTCCCCCGTTGTACGCCATACTGAACAGAAAAGGCAACCTCGAGGGTGGTAAAGTGATTTTTTCCCCCCCGACTCGCCTTTGTGAACGCTAGAATGTCCATCTCCGCTTGTTTTATTTTATATGCAGTCATCCTGGGCTGAGGCATCATCATTTTGTTTTGCGGGATATCAGTCGGATTAATGGAGTGTGGCAGGCCCCGGCATGAGCTGTTTATTAATATTTGTTGACATTTGTTGACAAGCTCATTTGTCATGTGTGTGTCCCCCCCAACCCCCCCCCACCCCCCCCGCCCCGTCCCCATCCCCAGCCCCAGCCCCAGTCTCAGTCCCAACCCCCGCTTGCATTTTTCAGTCGCAGGCAGCCACCTCCAGACTGGAATAACAGCTGAGTAGATTTATGAAGAGTCACAAGAGTGTGTGGGCTCGCTCGCCTCATCTGAGCAAAGATCTATCAGCCACTTTTACTTTTGCTTTTCAGTCTTTTTCTTTTTCTTTTTCTTTTTTTTCCCTTGCTGTGACCAACTGTTAAACACTGTTCATGCCCCACAGTTTATAAAACCATGTAAACTAGATGAAAATGCCTTGCAACAGAAAATACAGTACATGTATTGTTTTTGCCTGGCAAGTTGGCCTAGCTGCTAGTGGCAAGCAGCAGTGGTTCTCAACCTTTTTGTGAACAAGTGCCCCCTTCACCTCAGCATAAGCCTACCAATGCCCCCTTAGTATTAGTATTAGTATTAGACTAAATGACCCCCATTTGCACTTGCTCCCAGGTTCCCTAACGCCACCTGTGGGGCTGTGGAGTCCCCGTTGAGAAACACTAGTCTAGCACCATAGGGGAAAATCCAAGAGGACACAAAAGCTTGCCCTCAATCGCAAAGCTCTATCAGCCTGTATCTGCACTTCGCCTGTGGTGCAGTGCCAGGCTGTACTTTTCATGTTATAGTCTGGCTTTCCAGGCTACAGTTTATACTCCAAACCTTTTCAGGCTGCAGTTTATACTCAAAACGTTTCCAGGCTACAGTTTATACTCAAAACCTACTAACTGTTGTGTGCTCGTGTGACCGTAAACAAATGAAGACGCTCTTGTGAATGGATTTCACTGTGTCACCAAGCAACACTGAAAATAGAATGTACGAGATTGGACTCGTTTTGGAGATGCCACTTTTTTTCTCACGCGCATTGCAACATCCACCTCATCCTAACTACAGCAGAGTACCTACAGAATATATGGCAGTGTAGTGGATAAATCCCTTTCATTTTTCGTCCTCTCGTCGGTGCCACTAGGGCCTCCGAATCACACCCCAATCCCAAATAGTGTCGAGGCATGTGATGAGAAATCTGTTCTCTGTGTGTCTGTGGGGAAAGGTAGTAATGGTTCTCCATGGCAGCATCCTCCTACACACTGGGAGGGTGAGAGAGAGAGAGAGAGAGAGAGAGAGAGAGAGAGAGAGAGAGAGAGAGAGAGAGAGAGAGAGAGAGAGAGAGAGAGAGACAGAGAGAGATTACTGTTGCCTCTCGGTATAGGATTCAGGCACACAAGATAGCTACTATCACGCCAGCCCTCCCGACACACACCACAACACACAAAAAAGCTATAATTTTCCACAAACACTATTAGTATGAAGTGTACTGTATGTGTGTCTGCGTGTGTGTGTGTGTGTGTGTGTGTGTGTGTGTGTGTGTGTGTGTGTGTGTGTGTGTGTGTGTGTGTGTGTGTGTGTGTGTGTGTGTGTGTGTGTGTGTGTGTGTGTGTGTGTGTGTGCGCATGTGTGTGTGCGCATGTGTGTGTATGCCTGCGTGCGTGCGTGTGCGTGTTTTGTGTTTCTGTTCTCTTGCGCTTTATATCACAGCATTGTGACGATTGAGATACCTCATGTCAGTGTTCAAATGTAGTAGTAGGGTTTCATATACTGTATATGCGACAGCGCAGTGTATTCTTCTTGTTCTTTTAATAGCTTGCCGCTATTTGCATTGGCTATTGTGGATGCATGCTTATACATTTCTACGGTACATTTTGTTTATTTTTTCCTGATATGACATTGCACCAAATGCAAAATGTCCCTATTTACAACCATAACCATATCTTTTTACTGTATATGTCTGGGGAAAGAGGGACAATGAGCTGCATTTTATATAAGCAAAGCAATTTATCTGCCGCCTCTGCCGTACACTGGTGGCATTGGCTGCAGCGATCCATGCACAAACCCATGCAGTCAGGCATGCACAGACCACTGCTGCAATGCATGTAGTGTATACATACTCGTGCAGCCATGCATGCACAAAGCCATGCAGCCATGCATGCACAGACTCGTACCGCCATGTATACACTCGTGTCAGTAACAAGCACAGTCAGAATGAAAGCGACAGCTGGGAGTGGTCTGTTAGTGGTCAGTGTTATGTCTGTGTCAGTGGTTGTGGCGGTGGTTGTTAGGGACTATACAATTGTTGCACCACTGACTGTTTTGATGCCTGCAATTGTGGCTCTGTAAAGTGTCAATGTTGTAGCACTGTAAATTCTCAAGGTAGTGTCTGTGATTGTGTCAGTGGCTATGTCAGTGCATGTGTTATGGATGTCAGGCACAGCTCTGTGTAGATAATTAGTGAAACTTCAATCCTGACACTCTAACAAGAAATGTTCCCGAGTGACCTCTTAGCCCAGCCGTTTGCTCACCTGGTAGCAGTGGAGGGCAACCTGGATTCATTAGTTTACAATCCAGTGCCACATACTCCATATGACCTGGTTTTACCTGTCCGATTCAACCAGTCATCTTTGGACAGTTCCCTCCAGGTCATTTGGAATATGTGGCACTGGATTGTAACTTATTAATCTAGGTTGTCCATCACTGTTTGGTAGTGCATACGTTACATGTGTCGAGTTGTTGCTGATTAAGGGGCTGTTTATACATTCCCGGGTATTTTAATAAAGAAAGACCTTTCCCTGCATGTGTGCCTTTTGTTTACAAACAAACAGAACTTTTTCAACAAATCTTCCTAAAAACTCAGGCAAGAGTGATGATTTAAAAAAAAAACCTCTAGCATTGGTACGTATATAAACAGGGGGAAATGGAGACTTGGATGGCGTTCTTCTTACAGCACACAGGTGTATTTAACGTATTTATGACAGCTCTCAGCAACATATGTATGCCGATTTTGCCTATGTGAACAAAGACATTTTGGTAAACGTAGCAACGAAAAATGTTCGTTTATCAAAATACTGGGTTATGTATAAATGGCCCCTAAGTATGGAGTATGAAGACCATCTTGCTGCCTGTGTCAATTGCTGTGCCACTTATTGTGCCTGTCAGTTTCAGTGTCAGTCAGTGTGTGTATCAGTGCTTACTAGTATTTAAGATGGTATCTCCCTGGCCCTGCACTGGGTTACTATGCCGGTAACCCGGGTTCGATTCCGGCCCAGGTCATTTGCCGATCCTCCCCCCATCTCTCTCTCCCACTCGCTTCCTGTCACTTTCCCCTACTATCCTATCAAATAAAGGCAAAAAGGCCCTGAAAAAAATAACAATAATTTAAAAAAAAAGCTGCAGTCATTTTCAATTCACTACAACAATTTCTGTATATACGTATATAAAAGGGGGATAAATCACTGCATACTGTTCTTCTCTTTGCTGGTAGTTTATTAAGTGAACAATGTGCTTCGCTGGGGCTTCATCAGGTTCACTCTGACAACCTAATTAACTACCAGTAAACAGAAGAGCAGTGTGCAGTGGTTTATCCCGCTTTCCCTTTGGATGGTTTTGACTGCACATCACCAGCACATGGACACTGGCAGTGCACAGGGACTCTGCTTTGAGTACTGTATTCCATTGCATTACATTACACTTAGCTGACGCTTTTAATCCAAAGCGATTTACAGTTATTATAAGTACAGGATATAGGCTACAGTCCCTGGAGCAGGGTACCTGTATATACTGTATGCCATTCACTTTGTTTGGTATACAACAAATATGCAAGCTCTGCACACCAGGTGACAGTGGTTAGTGCGTCAGGATAGCTAGCCAGATTCTAGATGCCACAGCAGATTTGGGACAGTCAATGGCTGTGGTGGGTGATTCAACATCATGACCGTAACCAGAGCAGAACAGTTCCCCACACAGACATTGTCATGTTTCTACTGTACATTCAGAACCTCCAAGGAAACCACATTTCCATTCACTACAGTAGTATACAGTATACTGTGCTGAGCCCCATGAAGGCACAAATAGACCAAGCGCGACATGAGCAATTCCAGTGACGGAAGTAATTGACTTTGTATTGAGTCATGGGCGACAGAAGAGACAAAGGCGATGCGGGTGGCTAGAGGCGATTCGCGTGACTTTAGCGACAGTTTGTAGTTGAACTCCAGCGAATATTATGCAAATTGACTAAGATGCGGTTCTGCGACAGCCGTCACAACCAATGGGAATGTTGGAATGATTGCATTCTGCTTTTTAACTGACATACTTTGTCATCTCTATCGCTCGTATAGCTCTTGACGCACAGTCCAGAAATTATCTGTCGCTTGGTCTTGTCGTGGTATTCTCCCGGTAGTGCTCGTCGTTTCACCCGTGAAACGTTGGAATAGTCGTTGAAAAGGCTGAACTAACATAGTATTACTACTATGACATTACACAGTGCCTATAGTAATGCATTACGACTTGGTCATTGCCATTCTGATAACAGCAAATTTATAACAAGGGTCGTGTCTTAACAACGTGACCGACTGTGGGGTTTCAAGCTTGAAAAATATGGAGCTATTGCAGGAATGCTGCTAAAGTAGAGAGGTGCAGGAGGGGATGGCTGAGGGAGTGAAAGCAGTGTAACACTCGACTAGATGGCAGAGGAGATCCATGCCCCCCCATCCCACCTTGCTTGGCATGGAAGTTGAAAACATGCACGCACACACTCACACGCACGCACGCACGCACGCACACACACACACACACACACACACACACACACACACACACACACACACACACACACACACACACACACACACACACACACACACACACACACACACACACACACACACACACACACACAGTATATATATGCCCACACTCCATGCAGTCAGTATCATCCCGGCACTACGATCCATCCCACAATTCCCATGGGCTCAGTAATATGCTGTTGCCATGACAACTCCTTCCTCCTGCCCAAACTGGAGAGAATGATACAGCGAGAGAGAGAGAGAGAGAGAGAGAGAGAGAGAGAGAGAGAGAGAGAGAGAGAGAGAGAGAGAGAGAGAGAAAGAGGCAATGTTGAAAGTAAAAATGAGAAAGAAAGAAAAAAACAGAGAGAGAGAGAGAGATAATCAAAAAGCTAGCACAGTGGAGATGCCAGCCAGGCTAACTAACGTGTTTATCTGAGGAGGGATGGGCTGGGGGAGGCTTTTTGAAATGAAAACAAGTCCAAACTCGATAATCTGGAGAACAAATAAGCACGGGGTCAATACTTAAACAATCACCACCAATGAGTTTAGAGAGCAGACCGAGCAAAACCCTGGCAGCATCCACGGCTTTGTAGCTGGGGTTGGAGTGTGTTGAAATGGCGAATACTTATACTGAGGTTGTGATATTGCATCACTGGTATATTACCCAGAGGATAAGTGTGTGTGTGTGCGAGTGTGTGTGTGTGTGTGTGTGTGTGTGTGTGTGTGTGTGTGTGTGTGTGTGTGTGTGTGTGTGTGTGTGTGTGTGTGTGTGTGTGTGTGTGTGTGTGTGTGTGTGTGTGTGTGTGTGTGTGTGTGTGTGTGTTTTCTACAAATGCAGGGTAATAAACGTTGTAAGCTGTTTGGCCTTACGGGGCCTCTGCTGGTCAAGTATGTGTAATGCGTTGAGATAAACAACGCTGATATCTGCTGATGGTTGTGCACATACTGTAACACCACCCTCTGTTGTGTTTTTTTTCACTCTTTTAAACCTTTTTCCCTATGCTCTCTCTCTCTGTCTCTCTCTCTCTCTCTCTCTCTCTCTCTCTCTCTCTCTCTCTCTCTACCACTGCAGTTATCCGGCCGTCTGTGAGTTTCTGCAGAATAATAATTTATTATCAGTCATCAGAGCACATGAAGCACAAGATGCAGGGTATGTCTTTCGCCTCCTTTTCACATTGTATAAATAATTACAAAGCAAAATATAGATAAAGTATAATATATATGTAAATGAAGACTTACTGTAAGGCACAACCTCAAACAAAAGTCAATTAAAAATGTACTTCATTTATTTTATATCTTTTCCTCTGTGCTGTAATCTTTGTAGATCTACTGTATGTGTACGCACATTAAATAGGTTCATACTCAATTAAAACTAGTGTTCTTGCATCCAAACTTGAATGCTTTCCTGTGTGTGTTAGTGTTTAACATGTTGAATTTTTGCTTCCATCATCTCGATATAATTGTCTGTCTTCTTCCTCTTCTCTACCTCAGGTACCGGATGTACAGAAAGAGTCAGACCACTGGCTTTCCTTCCCTCATAACGATCTTCTCAGCACCAAACTACCTTGACGTTTACAACAACAAAGGTATGTCGTATATAATTAGTATAATCAGTGGTGGTGTTTTTGCTATATTATTTCAACATACTATCTTACTGTACTTTATTTCTTGTTCCAGATGTGTTATGAAAACCTGTTGTGTTATGAAATTCCGTTATAACAGGAATACCAGTATTTTGATAGTATACAGTGCTTCCGTGTCCAAAATATTGCATTCACTACACTGATACTTCAGTAATATTTAGGTCTTTAGGTCTGATACTGTATTGCAATGTGAATTTCATAAGTGTTGTGATACTGAAAATAGGTTGTTGATACACTAATAGTCCAGATCTCCATACTGCCTTGTAGCTGTGATGTTGATCATTACTGGGTGGAAAGTACTGAACATCTGTCTAAAAACATGTACTTTCTTGGCAAAATAATAAAACATTGAAGTGAGTTTTATAACCTGCACACATGGTCATATTCAGGTGCTTTATATTCCTAATCCTAAAAGTCACAGACCATCAGAAATACTGTAGAGCTATTAAATGGAAATAAAAACGAAAACATTGACATAAAACGTTTTCTCCCGATAGCAGTATTTACAGTATTTCATCTGTTGTCACATACAGTAGCAGGGGCGTTTGTGTTGATGTGCAGTGCTCCGTTACGTGTGTGTGTGTGCGTGCGTACGTGTGTGTGTGCGTGCGTGCGTGCATGTGTGTGTGCGTGCGTGCGTGTGTGTGTTGTGAGCGTGGGAGGGTACTGTCAGCATGACTGACTGCCTCCCAGTGTTTTCATCTCTCCTGATAGAACAGGGTCAGCAGCGGCAGAGCTAAACACTGCCCTCTAGAGCTCACTCTCCCCACCATCGCTCACATGACACAATGTGCAACACAGACACTGTACAGTACAGTAAATGAAGTTAAAGCAACACTAAGTAGTTTTTTGTAATCCTAGATTAGCGGGTCCTTAATGAGAAGAGTTGGTGGAGTGCTGCTACTATCCCTTAATTTCAACTGGTGCCATTGGAAATGCATAACTATTGGGCTAAATACAGTACCAACACGTACAGTAGGGCTGCCACGCAGTTGCGTGTTTCTGTAGTACGTTGGACATTTTAAATCAACCAAATGGTTTGATAATGTTTCTGTGGCTCATCACCTTCAGTGACTCCAGGGTGAGAGGCATTTCTGGATTTACTCTACTATTGTCCATGAGATGTAACCACATGTTATCAGATCTGTAGGACATCGGGGCATATAGATTTAGTCTTTTAGGGACCTTACATAGTCGACACATCCTAACATACAGTACATGCACCGCAATGCGATGTATCACTCCGCTTCGGCCGTCATTATGCGTCAGTGTATTGTAAAACGTGCCCTCGGAATTTTTTGTACTTGATGTGTCATGTGTTGTCAAGCCCACGTTACTTGCGTTGACTATGTAAGCCCCAGTAGCGTGATTGGCTGTGCTTTTCCTGGTATGTTTGCATTGTTGTGGTGTTGTGTTGGGATTTTCTGACATCTGATGTATATACTCTCTGGTCCTGCAGCGGCTGTACTGAAGTACGAGAATAACGTCATGAACATCCGCCAGTTCAACTGTTCCCCACATCCATACTGGCTGCCAAACTTCATGGACGTCTTCACCTGGTCCCTCCCATTTGTAGGCGAGAAAGGTAAACAGAATACATGGGGAGGGGGGTTCCTCACACACAAGTTAGTAGATGTGTGATATTTTTATTTGATATGCAAGGATATCGGCTTGATCTCACGGGACAGCCGTTGTCTAATGGTTAATGGGTTGCAGGTTCGAATCCCACCCTTCCACTCCCTATCTCGCGCCATGGCTGAAGTGCCCTTGAGCAAGGCACCTAACCCCACTCTGCTCCAGGGACTGTAACCAATGCCCTGTATTTAAAATAACTAAGTCGCTTTTTATAAAAGCGTCAATTAAGTGTAATGTAATGTAATGGTCTTAGGTACTGTATGTCCGGGACAATATGCACCTCAACCATCCATTTTATTATTAGGCAAAAATAAAAAACAAGCAGCAGTATCGATTGCTTGGTATTGTCCAAAATACAGTATTTGTGACATGTGACATAATGGTGAAATATTGTTACATGTGTAATGTATGGTCATATGCAGCCCTACGCCCTTAGCTAATGTACAGTATGATACTGCCCTACTTGATTTCAATCGGGATTAATAAAGGACCTCGACTGTGCTCTAATCTAGATTATATGTCCTGTACATTCAGCACTAATCTGAAACGTGTAGTGTACATTCAGAGGGGCGTATTTATGGTAAGTGCTTGATATGCTGTTGCCCTTTGACCCCCCGTAGTCACGGAGATGCTGGTGAACGTGTTGAGCATCTGCTCTGACGACGAGCTGATGGACGGGGAGGAGATTTTAGATGGTGAGAAGTCTCTCGCAACACACTGTGCTGGGCGCGCAGCGCTCAACCCACATTTCACATAAGAACGTAGAAGTGCATCCAGCACTTAGATTTTGATGGACATGACCTGATTCGTTGGAGAAAAGAATGTCTGTGAAGTGTATTCATATCATTATGGAAATGAACGTAAAACTATGATATGTACTTTAAACAATATGGTAGCATCATTATTATTATTCTCCTACAATATCATGAAGACTTGAAGTATAAAATAATGTTTCAACAATACTGTATGTTCCGATTGCTGTTGACACCGCATCACACCATAGGGTCAAGGTTAAGATTAGGCTCACATAATCCCCAGTATAGTAAGTGCATAGTGCATACCATTACATGTTGCTACAAGGCCGCTAAAATTAAATATGCGTGTGAGCAGAATAATATTGTGATTTGGTGGTGCCAAGGGGCGAACGTTGCTAATCAGTGCTAATCATACGCACCTCTCCCCTCGTTAGCCAACGCTGCCGCTGCCAGGAAAGAGGTGATCAAGAACAAGATTCGAGCCATCGGGAAAATGGCCACGATGTTTAAAGTACTGAGGTGAGCTCCACTTTGGTTCCTTCCTGACTCGACTCCTGACTCCGGCATTAAATCAATGAGAATCGCTAGTCAGAAACACTGCTTTCTCCACGTTAATGCGATTTAGCAGAGGATGAACTACAGCACTAAATAATGTGTTAGCTGTGTTTGTACATAATTTGTAACACTGTGTGTGTGTGTGTGTGTGTGTGTGTGTGTGTGTGTGTGTGTGTGTGTGTGTGTGTGTGTGTGTGTGTGTGTGTGTGTGTGTGTGTGCTTTCATGTCTGTTTATCTTTCCATCTGTCTTTATCTATCTGTGTGTGTGTGTGTGTGTTTTGTGTCCATGGGCCTTTGGGCCATCTACATGTGTATGTGTCCATCTGTCCATCTATCTCCCTCTTTGTGTGTGTGTGTGCGCTTGTGTGTCCGCATGTGTGTATTTGTGCGTGCGTGCATGTGTATGTACGTGCACGTTTGCGTGGACGTTTGCGTGTGTGCGTGGGTGCGTGCGTGCGTGCGTGTGTGTACTGTATACATGTATGTTTGTGTACAGGGAAGAGAGTGAGAACGTGCTGACCCTGAAGGGCCTGACCCCGACCGGCATGCTGCCCAGCGGAGTGCTGTCTGGGGGGAAGCATACCCTGCAGAGCGGTGAGCACCGCACCACCACCACCAGGCCCGGGGCTACTAACCCCCCCTCCACACACACACACACACACACACACACACACACACACACACACACACACACACACACACACACACACACAGCTCCCCCCTTTCTCTCTCTTGTTCCTCTTTTTCTCCTTCATTTCCTCCTTTCTTTCTTATCCTCCATTTTGCCTATTTTCTTTTTCTCACTCTCTCTTTCTTTCTTGACTGCCCTCCTTCATTTTTTTTCACTGCAATCCTCTCCTTTTTCTTCGTCATTCCCGGCTGTTTTTTCTGAGTTTAAGTCCCATTTGATACCAGTGCGCCTTAAGGTTGCCCTATGCATTATGGTGAATGTTAGTTTAAAAAAAAAAAAAAACACTAACCCTTCTCAGCCCTTGCTGTGTGTGCTGTGCTGTGGTTGTGTATTGAGTGGGATGGATGGGCCAAGCAAGTAGCCTCGGCACGGATGAAGCGGAGGGACCAGTGCAGTGCCCTTAGTGTGGGAGTCGGTGTGGGCGGGTGTGGGTGTCTGTTGGTGTGACTGCATGTCCCTTCAGCCTGGACTGCCAGTGTCGCTGCTGTTCGTCCGTCCGTCCGTCCGTTCGTTCGTTGGTTGGTTTGTCCGTTTCCTAATGCCTCCTCTGCATACTAGAGCGCTGTTTGCATGGCTTATTCAGGAGTAACCCACTCGCCTCCTTTCGCCCTCCTCAGCCACCATTGAGGCCATTGAAGCAGTGGAGGGGGAGACGGGTGCTGAGGATAGAGAAGGTAAACGTGGGTGATTTCCCCCCTCCCTCTCCCTTTCTCCGTCTCTGCCTCTCCCTCTTTCCCTCCCTCCCATCCCTCCCTTTCCCAACCCTTCTCCCTCCCCGTCTTCAATACTCTACCCACTAAGCAGTAGGGTGTCTCTGATAGAGAGAGAGACACATATGAGATAAGCATTGAGTAGCCATACACAGATCGTGTATGGAAATATGTATGTATAGCTTTCGCAGCCATGGAATCCTTAGTACTTAATGAAGTGTGGCTGTTTCGAAAGAAAGTCATTTTCAAAAGGAAATGATGCAAATTATTTTTACTGTCGCACAGTTCCGATCAAAAATGTCTAATACGGTCTCATTATTAAACTGGAATATCATTTGATCTAGTAACATTTAATTTGTAGTCATTGTACAGTAGGCCTATGTGCTTAATAAAAAACTGTCCATTTCACTGTGCTATATGGGCTACCAATCCCACATGAAACTGTACCAAACTATTCTATGAGCAGGTCTGTTCTTGCGGCATTATGCTGACTGAAATGCTTTAAACTAAATGCATGACGGAAATGCATGTCAAATTCCTTTCAGTGCATAGGCATGACTTTTCCATTTGGATTGACAAAATGCTTCCTTTCAAATGCTGTAATTTCTTTCCTAACGTCTGGCTTTATAGCATGTGACAAAGCACATGGAACACCTTTGGCGAACAGTTCTGTTCTAACCTTTTCACCATCTCTCTCACACACGCACCAAAATCCAACTAACCGCATTCCATGTCCTGGTCCACACAAAGTGTAAACTTTCAGTAGGAACTACGTAGTAGAGATATTACTACTAGAGTTCAGCGCTTTCGTAGGAGTTGCTACAGAGATGGAAATGGCATCAGTTATGTAAGGTATCGCCAATGCGGTGATCATTTCTATGGAAATACTGTACATATAATGGTGAGGTGAGGACAAGTGTGGTCTTCTTCACCACGTCATTGATTCCATGGAACTGGTTATCACAAATTATGTTGTTTTTCACGTCCCATTTGTATTGATTATATCATTTTATATGCATAAATTGACACAATGGATTTCCGGCTTTGTAGCAGTGGTTAAGAAAATTAGAGTGTGAAATAGTAATTTAACTGTTAACTTGGCCACTAGAGTTGCAATAAATACCATAAAGAAGTGTTTTGATGTTGTATTTTGAAAAGGGAGCAAGGATTTTTTGTAGAAAGTTAGAGGCTAGGCTTAAGGTAATAGATTCAAAATCTTGCAACTTCAAGGTGCTATGCTGCAAAAACAATTGTAGCTTCCAAAATCTCGTTTCTCTACTGATAGACAAGCACATGTTTGTTTGTCTATCAGTAGACCTAAACTGTGCCTCAAGACACACATGTCTAATGCCTCTTTTCCACTGCTGGTTTTCTGGTAGGCCTGCAGCTTGACACAGCGCTACTCAGCCGCCACTTTTTGCTTCACGATCGAGCTGCGTCGTGCCTATTCGAAAAAAAGCAAAAAGTTGCAGCCGAGTCACACTGCGTCGCGTTGTAGGCCTACCAGAAAGCCAGCAGTGGAAAAGAGGCATACGTTGTAACAGTTCTACTATCACTTCTGTACTGTAAATTGTGCAGTGTTGATTCAACACTTGTCGAATTTAACTTTCTAAGTGTTGAATCAGCACTACACAGTTTACCGTGTGTGTGACACGTGTCTGAGACATGGGGTGGGCTCTCCTGCGGCCTGTCTAACCTGTGTCTGGCCTCTCCGCAGCCATCCGCGGCTTCTCCCCGCAGCACAAGATCAACAGCTTCGAGGAGGCTAGAGGCCTGGACCGCATCAACGAGCGCATGCCGCCGCGCAAGGACGGCGGCGTGAACCACGTGGGCCACTCCATGGGTAAGATGAACATGTCCGCGGCCAACGGCACCGACACCGATGACAACAGCAACATCCAGTGATGGCGCTACGCAACTCTCCCCCCCAACCCAACCCCCCAAACCCCAACCTTTTTGCGTGCGCGTGCCGCTGCCTACCCACTTTGTTCGCCTCTATAGCCCAATGCAGCCGGCTGCTGCCTGCTACTGCTGTAGCCTCAGCTGCGGCAGCGACACACTGCACTGCACCGCACTGCACTGCAGGATCTCGCCAAACTCTTTTATTTTAAAGGCCTCAGAGTACTGACTTAAAATAATAATAACAATAATAATACGCAAACAAATAAAAAATGACTTAACCAAAACTCCATCAGCATATACAGTACAGTACAGTTACACCTCTGCTCCAGGTTTCTTTGCTAGAGACATACAGTACATGATTTGTTTTCCCCGGGCCTCTTGAGCACTGTAGCTGATAATGACAGACACTACAGAGGGGGTCTGAAGGCTGCGATGCATGGGGCCACCTTTGCTAATGGCAGGAGCTGCCGCTGTGTGCTTGCGTTTCGGGTGGGGGTATTGTTTATGGTGGCCACCGGATTGAAGTATGAGGGAATGGGAGGGATTTTTTCTTCGGTGGAAGGTGGGATTCAGGCTTTGCGGAGCAGAGGGAGCATTTTTGTGTCGTTTTTTGGATGTTTTTATTTTTTATTTTCCAGGAAAGTGGGCTTTTAAGTGGGCGTTATGTGCCTGCCGCATCTATTCTGGCTCGGCCCACTAAAAGTGGGAGGGATTTTAAAGGATTAGAAGTCTGAAAAGGCTGATCCAATGCAGCTTCTTGGGAAGGGAAGGGAAAGTAGAGATGGGGGAGAAGCTGCGATTTCAATGCCACGCACACATTTCACATTACAATCCACCAGTTCTCACTGGGTCCATCTCATCCAGCCCTTGTGTCACCACTTCGACATGTTTTGCTACTTGTATTAATCAGTGTGAATTTACGACTTTGAAAAGAAAAAAGAAAAAAAAGAAAAATCATGTTTTTAAAAAGAAAGGATGTTTCAACAGGAAAAATATACGGACCTTTTATTACTCTCGCATTGCGGTCTTACCTGAGAATCTTTTGATTTGTGGATTTCTTTTTTTGTTTGTTTTTTTGGTTCATCGGTAAGATGCCACGATTTGAAAACTGGAGAGGGTGTGGGGGTGCTTGGCTTGCGTGGTGCGCTGCGGTGCCCGTGAAACCCGTCACTGGAAGCATCACGGCCCGTCTGGTCTGCTCTGGCTCTGGCTCTGTCTGTCCGGGATGCACTGAGGGACTCAGGTGCTGCAAGAGGAGAACCACTGACTTTTGCCACAAGCACCATATGCCTGATTGTTCTCACATGCCTGTAAACTCAAGAGAAAGAATGCACATAGAGTATGACAAATAAATATATATAAATATATATATAAAATGATGATGATAACATATATATAATAAATATATTATATTATTACCAATAATGGACTATAATGAAGACTATGATTTTTAATAGCATCTACAGTATGGAACGCATCAATGCATGCAATCGAGTTCCCTATTGATGTGTGAAATTATAATTGTGATGTGTTTCAGTATGGTAGACTTGAATTATTTCCCTATTCAAATTATATTTGTAAAATTATGTTCAGTTTTTTATATGTTGTTTTTTTATTATGATTTTTTTCCTTTTTTTGTTTATTCCATGTTTTCATCAATATTACTTTGTTATTGTTGATTTTATTTTTGTATTGTTTGCTGTACAGGCATTTAGGCTCTTTTTGAGGTGTGACGCCTTGTGTTTTTCTCTGTTCAGTTGGTGTACAGAAGTTGTTCAGTAGTGTGAATGAACATATTACTCAGTGAAAAGCAACATTCAGGCTGCCAAAGCATGATCGCATGGTTTATTCAGATAAACAAAATCTGACACAATGAAATCCTGTGTCTCACTTTTAAAAGGAAAGAAATATATTCTCATTATGATAATTGATGATATTCTTATTCAATTAAGCTTATTTTGATTCATTTTGTTCACTGTTTTTCTTATCCTTGTTTGGTCAAGATGTGGTTTATTTCAAGAAAGGACTTTCATGAATTTGACTTGTGGCTATTTTTTCTGGTATTTTTCTCTGGAGCTATGTTTTGGCATTTGACTTCCTCGATGATACACACATTGTAAGCATGCCCTATGGGACCACCACTTTTTTACTCTTGAATAAAATATGCATGAATTAATAATGTCCTTTTCCTTGATTTTGTTTTCACAATGACCTTGCAGATGTGTTCTTGTTAAAGTTAAAGTTTGTGTCCATATACTGTATGATAGAGAGGGAACGCGTATGTGTGTGTGCAGCGTGCATAGGGCGGAGCACGTGTGTGAGTATGGGGTATGTGTGTGTGCAGGGCTGGACTGGGATGAAAGCGCAGGCTGGGCATTTTCAACCAAGACCGGTCCGCCAGGCATTGAGAGAAGCAATGAAGCCTGTGACAACAGTCTTAATCTATTATGAGCCATTTTGACCACAACAGCCAACATTAATATTTCAATCTGACTCTGAGAGGTCAACTGTAGCGGCATGAGGACTGGTACCACTGCACTGAGGGGAGGTCCTGGCCAAAATCATCAACAGTCCACTAGGCAAAATGTCCTGTATGCCTTATGGCCAATCCATCCATGTGTGTGTGTCTGTCTGTCTGTGTCTTTGTGTGCGAGCATGTGTGTCTATGTTGTCTAGTACATGACAAAAAAGAGACAGACACAGCATACTATGTTTAAAAAAGGAACTCAGCTCTTGATCTAAACCTGAATCAGAAACCACCAGCCAATCAACGCTCTGGGCTGAGGTCCATGTTTTCCATGAGGGCACCGCATCTGCATCCTGCCATTCTTCCCCTACCGGCAGGAAGCCGAGGAAACGACACCAGCATTCAGCTGCACCCACCCATGGAAGCCGACAGGGGGGGTGGACAAAAGAGTCAGCCATCCCAGGACCAGGGAAAGAGGGGTCCCAGAATTGGGTCCTCATTACATTCTATCGTATGTGCTGGGTGGGGTGGGGTGGTGGGGGTGGGGGGTCTTTTAGATGACTTTGCTCTGGGCCTGGCCAAAGTCGTCAACGGCCCTGAACCCACCACTGGGCCCACCTATAGTATCTCCACAAACATCACTTGGCACATTGGGTTGGGACAGCGCTCGCCTCCACACATCCACTCACTCACACAGCAAGATATTACACAGACATACGCTTATCACAACCCCTTTTCTCTTACACACTCACATAAGCTATAGCATACAGTACACAATAGGACTAGCTTAGGTACCCTTATAGTTACTGTGTCTCAGACATACAATATTGTAAGCTACACACGAGGACATCTCTGTGAGCAACTTCATTACCCAAGCCAACGCCTCAACATTCATTGGACAAAGAAATGGACTGCCTAAAATGTTCCCTGCTGGTTGTCTCTGCGGTTATCTGTCTTTCAACAGGTAGGTGGTGTTTTGTCCTGTTTTTCCTTGCTCCTCATCAGAACTTTGGTCCTAACTTTCATTGGCATTAGTAACCTACGTGTGTCATATTATAGTTGTATCTGTCCTACAGTAATGCATTACAGGAAATACCACCATGTTGTAACAATGTCCAGAAAAGCAAAATTACAATGAATATTGTATATCATATATACATGAATATCATAAATATCATAGAGTAAGGAAAATGTCAGTGTCCTTTTCAAAAGGCTGAAATAACAGATATTAAAAGTACAACTACTCACTTTTATGGCAATATTTTACTCTTTGGATTGCCCTTTCCCTTGAAGAATTAAGGCCAACTGAGTATTGTATCACGAGACATTACGCTTGGTCGCAATACAGCACTGTTATTGTTACAAAAGTGAGAATAAAAAAAAACAAATAAAATTGCTAACATTGTAGCTTTATAGTTGTATCTACAGAAACCTCTGGAATAACGGAGGCACTAAATCTAGCAAATAGTACGGGTGAGTTTGATTGTTTTTAAGACATTGTCCATGAAATTAATCAGCATCAATGAATTTAATCAGTTTATCTATAAACATTTAAAACTCTTCGTGCATTAATAGAAATGACTCTGCCAAGCGCTATTACCACCCAGATGAGTTCAGCAACTGAGAGAACAACAATGGGGGGCACAGGACCAACAGTAAAACCCACCCTTCAAAACAATGCACCAGGTAATCCATCAATTAATTGATTTTTTGTGTATTTGTAATTACATTACAGTTTTAACATTACACTTAGCTGACACTTTTATCAAAAGCAACTTACAGTTATTTAAAGGGTATTGGCTAGAGTCCCTGGAGCAGTATGGGGTTGGGTGCCTTGCTCAAGTAGGGAGTGAAAAGGGTGGGATTTGAATATGCCACCATCAGATCTAAAGCCCATCTCCTTAACCAGTAGGCCACAGCTGCCTGTTATGTGATCCCGTGATGCACAGTAGGCCAATATTTTATTGGGATCCATGGACATTTATTTGTCACCTGCATAAATACATTGGGTGGAGTAGAACTGAAATGCTTATTTGTCAGCGCATACTGTGTAAGACTGAGTGGGAGTGAAACTCAAAGAATGTAGTTATGGAGACGGTGGTTTGATGATTGCTTTTTAAGAGTCCCTCGTATAAGCTTTGATTGACTTCTGTGTCCCAATGGACAGTGTAGCCACTTTCTCTCTCACATGCACAACACAATTGCCTCAGTGGACACTATATACACTGTACAAATCTGAAGGGTCTTCTATGAATTCTCAGCTGTTTCATAGGGGACATAGAAGGATTCCCTGAGGAACCTAAAGGTTCTTAGAATAACCCCAAGGTTCCTCAGAGAACAATTCAGTGTTCTCCACAGTGGCACTAGAAGGGTCTCCTCCAAGAACCTTTAGGGGTTGTTCAGTTTGACACTGTGTAGGTTCCCCTCAAGACTCTTGGGAAGAAAACCTTGGGGTTCTTCCAAGTACCTATCAGAGAACCTTTAGGCTGGGGTCATTTGAGGAACCTTTAGCTTTTACAGCATAGTTGATACAAAATTCAGTGCTGCATGGAGCATCTTCGTGTTACCTATGATCAACTTTTTCTTTTTCTTTTTTTTTAAACAGGCAAAGCCTCAGTGTTAACCACCGCCTCCGAGTCCTCAGCCGATCAGAAAACTACCTCAATGGGTATGGCAGTGTTGTGGTCCCCTTGCGCCCTTGTGAAGTAATTAAGTATCACATAACTACACTGTAACAAATAGCTGTTTATTTACGGAAATTCTGCAACAGCATTCTACTGTTTTTCGAAAAAACAGACAACTACTGTGAAAATATTACTTTGAGTCACATATTGAGCATAAACAGTAAGTACTGCACAATAGCAGTATTCGCCGTTGTGTAAATAACTAGNGATGCACCGGATCCTGATTTTTAAGATCCTGCCGGATACCAGATCCACTGAATAAGATCCTGCCGGATCCGGAACCGGATACCGGATCCTACAAAAGGGTTGAAACATATAGTCTACTCGCACACGTGGGCCCTTTTTATTACGTTGGCGCAAACTATTTTTTAGACTCATTGGCTTATTGCCACACTGCCTGCAATAGCTGCTTCCAAAGGGATTTCACTCCATGCAGTGATTGGGGTTGTGAAAGACTGAAAAGCCTAGGCTAGACATGCACCAGACCCTGATTTTTAGGTAACATGCCGGATACCGGATCCACTGCTTAAGATCCTGCCGGACCCGGACCCTGTGAAAAACTCTATTATCCTGACGGATCCGGAACCGGAACCGGATCCGGTGCATCTCTAGAAAATAACAAGTTATTTTAGGCAGCACCATTGAAACCCATTCATCCTCCACTTGTCCGTGATCACCATCAAACTTCAATACCACCTGAAGAACTGAAGTCATTCTGACTGGTTAAAGATTATCTGATACTATCAAGCATGATGAAACAATTTCTAAGGAAACTACAATACTTAAAAAGTGCTTGATGCAGCAAAGTGTGAGTAGCACATGCATTTTGATAGTGATGAAAGTGTGAATGGCTGAAACATTTTAAGAACTTGTAACACTCTTGCAACAAGCAGCCCCATCTAAACCAATCTGCTAATCAGTGCCTGGCCTCACCTGAGTAGGGCTGTTATGCCATTATTCAATTACGGGCGTCACCTGCCAAGGGCCTGATGACTCTGGTCACATGATACTCTTGCACCTGTATATAAATCTGGACTATCAACACTTCAGTTGCTTGCCTGCCTGCTGGCTGGCCTGCATGGCACAGCATAGCACTTGTTTGCCTACAAGCTTGCCTACAAGCTTGCTTACATGCTTGCACGCTTTCCTCTTTGTGAAAGCTTGCTGTATGTGGCATCAGTTGTGGCATTGTTGCATATAATGTGCCTGCTGCAAATTAGGCATTGCTTTGAGAGCTAGCTTGTAGTGCTGCTTGTTTGCTGTGCTACTTGGTGCAAAATAATTTTTAAAAGACTGACCAATGCTATATTAATCATTGGCTCATCAAGAGATACAGTAAAAAGCCCACCTTGCACACTATCATTGTAACATAGCACTGCGTACTCTGAAATTGTATTCATGCCCACACTTTCAAAGGACCACCGCAAACCATTTTCTCAATACAGCATTGCGCCATAGTATCATGCTCAAGGCACTCCAGTCATGGTGAACGATGGGAGGGTGGTGTGGTAACATGGCCAGGGTACCACAGTTATGGAGAATGATGGGTGGGGTGGGAAGTTGCCATGGCCATATTCATGAATACAACTATGACCCAGTATTTGCCTGTCATCACACAGTACAATTCAACTTTTTCCACTGAAATGTACTGTTATTTTTCTGTAGAGTACTGTTATTTAACAGTTCAATTGCTGCTGAAAAAATGTTATATACTGTGATACATTAAACAGCAATGAGCTGTATTTGATTTTTGGTGTGAAATAACAGTAGAATTACAGGTAAATATAATTGCCAGTAACTGCCGTTATTTTGCAGGGAAATTCTCTTAGAGTGTAGTGTGATTACCTAAAAGTCAAAGATGCATTACTCATTATGTGTGGACTTGAGTGCAATTATACCAAAAAAAGTTGAGCACATTCATTTAAGCTCATACGAGTTTCCTTAATTCATACAGTTGAATTCAGCCATTCCCTATACTCTGTCATTCCGCAATGCAGACATTTATGGTATGTTGCTCTGTACCATTTTAATGATTTTCATGATAATGAACAAATGGTAATGATTACCATTTTCATGATGTGCAATTATAATTGCAAATAGCTGCTAAGAGGTTGATGAAGCACAGGTATATTGCATTTTCAGCTGTGGCGATGGAAAATGGCCAAACCTCCCCTAGTAATTTCTGTTCTGCTTTGCTTGGTGTCTGGAGGGAGGCAACACTCTCTAATTTGTTTCTACGCTATAGGACTGCTGCCGAGCATCTTGCCTACAACGTCATCACAGATATCCATAAAAAGCCCAGAGTCATCATCATCATCCTCCTCAACTCCACACCAACACAACCCCAGCTCTGGTCAGTTCTCCACATGTTTCCTTAAATTAAGTCTTTTAACAATGACAGGGGTGGGAGATAACTGCCCGAAAAAGGCCTTGATGCACACTGATGCACAAGACAGAAATGTCTCTCTTTGAAAACGAAATATATATACTGTAGAGAGAGAGAGAGAGAGAGAGAGAGAGAGAGAGAGAGAGAGAGAGAGAGAGAGAGAGAGAGAGAGAGAGAGAGAGAGAGAGAGAGAGAGAGAGAGAGAGAGAGAGCGAGACACTCCTCCAAACTTGTTCAGTGTGGTTATAGTCCATGGAGGGTGGCAAAGCAAATTGATGATGAATCACCATAATGCTTTTGGATTCTGGAAAATTTCAGTAATGACACAAGCCAATAACTGATTAGTGAATCTTTTAAAGCAGACCAAAATTGCAATGTGAGGCTAGAAAGATATTTGGCTATGATTGTTTAACGATTCCTCTCCACTTGGTTAGGTCCAGTGGTGTTGTCAGGGACGACAACACCAGTCTTACCCCTAGGGACGTCGGCAAAGGACTCATTATGGCCATCATCTCCGTCTCCCTCTGCCAAACCCACAAGCAGCCTGACCATGCTGGCTTTTGGTGAGCTACAGTATCCTATCCATGCATAGTGCAGAGTGCACAAACCAGCCACTGTTAAGTTAATGACATATTAGGCAACGTTGTGACACATCATTGCCTCTTCATTTTATTTTCTGGTGGAGTTCTTTGAGAAGTTGTCTGCTGGTTTGTTTGGTTTGTTTGCTGAATATGTTCTCTTGATAAAAGTGTGATACATTCAAAACATCATCTTATAGTGGCTTATTGGTGCCCGCAGAGACATTGCTGAAAATGTGTGTCGATACAATTTCTATGGAAACCCTGTTACATAGATTTTTGACAATAAAGTACACTTGACTTGACTTGACTTGATAATATTACTAGATGTTTTGATATCTGATTTGTTTCATTCAAGGGGTAATGGGCATCATTCTCCTCATGGTCATCGTCATGGTGGTGTTGGTGACCATTGTCAATCTGAAAGGCCAGTGCAAGAACAACAAAGAAAAAGGTGACCCGAACCGCACACTAAATATGCTTGATGGTGATGCCATCAAGTCAGTACTTTGGCACTTTTTCAAGTCTAGAAATAAAGTTTACTGAATGACTTCTGTGACATCAATAGTATATTTCACATTATTCTTTGCTGATTTCATACCTTCACCCATTATCATCACTTAATCAAAATGTCTCGTTATACAATGTAAGCTGGGACCACCATTGCATTTGCAGTTTATTGTACAACTTTCAAAGAATGTCAAATTTTGTTTTGATAGTGTTAGTGATTTATAAATGTGCTAATGAACTGTCATCTACATTGTAGAGACACAATTTTATGTATTTGTTTATTTTTCATTCCTAACAGATCAAAAAGGTTGGGAATCTGTCATTGAGAGGTATGAAATTCAATTATAGGCCTATGATCTTCGGAAGACATTGAAGTGATTCACTTCAAATCGGTTCAAATTGAAGTCACTGGTATTTGTCCTCTGACTGATTTACCATGCATTTTGAGTTTATACTGTAGGATGTAATAGTCAATGGCCTAATATAATTGGCCTATAACACATGATGAACCACAACATCTACATTATCAATGTTGTTCTGGCTACACCGGGAGACTGTCTGATGTGAATGTCTTCCCCTTTAGCAATGGTACCAATGGAGAGAGAGAAAGCATCACACTTGTCTCTGTGAGGCCACTTAATGCAGACAATGGTAATATGGCATTTTGGTTCCACAATATAGCAACAGTTTTTTTGTAGTAATAAATCAGTTATAAATCAGTCAAACAAACTAACTCTCTACATGGGCAATTGTCTGTCACTCATTCTTCACAGATACCGATTCTCCTCGTCTTTCGTCAGCTCCGAGCACAATACTGGACACTGAGGAGTTGGAGGTCTGCAAAGAGGCTTAACCCACCTTATAGACCATAACACAAAGGTAAGATTTTCCAGGCAGTCATTTTTCAAATTAGGGAGCGATGTATGACAACGATAAGAGTTTTGAAATATCCCCACAGTTGGCATAATCCTGTGGCCTAATTTTAAGTGTCTTACCATCATGTATCTCATGTTGCATATTCTTTTTCAGCTTGATGAAAAAGAAGAGTCTGCAGAACTGCCAGCTTTGTTTTATGGTGTTGTTGTGGTCTTTTTGCTATAATGCCTGAAACTAATGTAGGCTATAAAACCAATGTGTAGGCTACTTGGCAGTTGCTTTGTTTGGACTTCTAAGCCTTCAATTATTGGATTCAATAGATTGCTTTAGGGTATACACATTCCACTGTTTAGTAAGAATTTCCTATTGGGGATGCATTTGAGGCCTAATGCATAGTTGTTATTACGCCTAAATCAAGTTGGGATCATGTGGAATGCATATAAATAATATTAGTTCTATGAGTGGACTGCAGCAAATGGGATTGTGGCCTAATGTTGGCTTCCATTAAGATGTACTTTTCTGTATTGTCACTGAGACCATGTGCCCAAAGTGCAACATTTCAAATACAGTTTGGGAAAAATAGCCTAGTCAACGTACTCTTTCTGGTTATTATCATAACACACACATCATGACTCATGTTGCTTTGAATGATTTTTGAAAGGAGCTGAAAACACCAACACATTTTTTACGATAGTTTGGCCTATGATAAACTGTTGCAAATAACGCAGTAACTTTGTAACACATCGACTGTGATTTGTTATGATGGGGACCGATGGAGATGCTTTCGTATTTTAGAGCATGGTTTCCGGTTCCGTAAGCTAGGTCGGTCGGTCGGACATGGAGCAAGACATGAGTCCGATTGAGTATGCTGGTGTTAAATTTCATATAGTCATGCGTTATATATTTTTTCTGTAATGATTTTCCTCTTGATAGGGCCAAAGCGGAACCCAAATTCTTAATGTCAGGAAAAAATGTCAGGGAGATTGTTGTTGTACAGGACATAGCTAATAATTGACAACAAACTAGCCAGCTAGTAGCGTTTATTAACGAGCTTGGTAAGCGGTTAGTTAGCCAAGGTTGTTCTCAGTTGGTACACATTTAGGAATAGAGTTCTATATCCTTTGGCTGCTGTGCTAACCAACCTACCACCAGCACTTTTCATGTCGGTGAAGACAGTGCCATTCCTGTCCTGTCAAATTTAGAGGCTAGCTCTGACGTTAGCTCACATTGGGCCTTTGGAGAAACCACCTCCAACTTCAGGAATTTACACACATCAATGGAGAAAGAAGAAGCGGAGAGATTAGTCGAGAAAGCAAAGGTATGCTTGCGATCTGGACGGAGAGACAGGGCTCTTCAGCTGTTGTATGAAGCCCAGAAGACATACCCCACAACCAGAGCCAGAGGTAATGCTTCATTGCTATCGTTCCTTAGCAAGCTAGATGGTTGGATAATTAACGTTAATGCTAGCCGTGTTGGGTATCAAGTCATGAACGCTGAAATAGAAAGTGCAACGTCTGGGTGTTTTTTTTCTGTTATGCAATTCGATGGTGGATCGGGTAACGTTTTGCTTGTCGCACACGGCAACTCAAAATTGCACTACAAGTGTGTCATTGTAGAAGCAGGTTAGCTGTGGTGTAGCATTTGCATGTTGAGAAGCGATAACGTTTTAAAGACAGGTGGAATGGCTGGTGTTCCATATTTAGCACCAACTTATGGATAGGTCATCTAAGCATCGTAGCATTTGCTGGCATTCATATGCTCTGCTCACTGTAGTAGTCACGTGCTAGCACTTCAGGCAGCTTGTCAAATGTGTTTCTTAAGTTGGCTGCAACTTCTTTCCACGAATAAAATAGCCTAAATTATTGTCATTGGGAATGAGGTAACTGAGCATTCACTCATTGGGACCAGCATGTAAACACACTCATCTTGACCATAGCTGCTGGAATGGCAATAAATGAAAACAATTACTCATCTTGAAAACACAAAAGATGGTAAATAAGATCATTGTAGAAGGTCATTGTGTCTTTTGCCCTGTCAGTTTGCTGTCATGCTACCCAAACCCAAACATGTAACTTAACAGACAGTCCAGTATATTTAAGAACACTGCCCCTTTTCCTGCATATTCTGTTTTATCCCTAATACATCTTTGCTTATTGTGACCCCAGTCCTCATCGATGCCATCTTGGGAGATGGGGACTCTAACGGGCCTGAGTCGGAGCGCACGTTCACCCCTCCACCTGGCTGGAGAACAGCTGACGTCAATGCACAGCAGCAGCAGCAGCAAGAGGAGGAGCGGAGGAGCCACGACAGGAGGGGAAGCTCTGGAGCTGGAGCAGGGGCAGGGGCTGGTTACAGTAACGGTGCAGGTGCTGGTGACGACAACAAGACTTACACAGAGGAGCAGCGGCAAGGAGTGCTCAGGTACCTACACAACCTCCATGGTCCTGAACTCAGGTGACAAGGATGTCCCCGATTTTGGTGATCTATCTGCAAGAAAACCCCATTTCCCCTGACATCTCAAAGAATGTAGACCTAACATCATTTATTCACTGTTAAAATAGGAAAATGGAATGGCCAAGAGAAGTGTAGGGATAGAAAGGTCATGCCCAATCATTCACTACATTTTTCCGGTAGAGAAAAAAAGAATCCAACAAGCATTTATGTCTCCTTCTGTCTAGTGCCTTGGGAAATCAAGGAGGTTCACACACTATATTGTGTGTCGTGTTTGTTTTATTGCAGAATAAAGAGATGCAAGAACTTCTATGAGATCCTGGGCGTGACGAAGGACGCCTCAGACGAGGACCTGAAGAAGTCCTATCGGAAGCTGGCTCTGCGCTTCCACCCAGACAAGAACTGCGCTCCTGGAGCCACAGACGCTTTTAAAGGTCTGAACTGTTCCTCAGAGATCAGTATCCAAAGCATGCACACACAAAACACGATCAAAAATCACAATTTCAGTACAAGTGTGTTACATTATTTAGTGTTTAGTTCACCCCCTACCTAACACACACACACAGTTCTTTTTTCATTAAAATCAAGAATGAAGTAGTTGACAAATAAAACGAGATCTAATTAGTCAGGTCATTGCAAGTTGGTCAGAAAAGCTTGAGTTATCCTAAAGGCTTTAGGTGGGAGATCATGTGTTGGTTTTCCATGTTGTTTTATCATGCATGGGAACATTGTGAAAGGCTATAGAATACAGTTGATTATGTGAGCAGTTAGACAATGTAATGCCTCACAAATTAACAACAGAGGAGAGACTTTGAGAGACATGTCGATCATTTGCTCTGGTTGTGCCCACACATAACTTCACTGAGAAACCACTTGAACATTTACAGGCATCTTTGTCCTTGAGAATGGGGAGTTCAGACCAATGACGATGAATTAAGTTGAGAATGACATTTTTAGGGATGCACAATCGTCAGATACAATGTCACAATATAAACATGGCCTAACGGGAATAAACAATACATTTCTGTTGGCTATAGTACATTCCTTTCCCGGTCACAATTGCAATTGTTCTTTTAGCAAATCAAATGGAGGGCGTTTGCCTTTAACACATCCTGATGGCATACTGCATACTTTTTAATGACTGGTTGTCTTACTGAAAGCATTGTTTTTGTACTGGCTTGTCTAAATACTGCAATCCGGTAACTTTTGGACAGGATTTTCAAGAACCTTTTCAAGTTCTTAAAAGCCAGCCTTTCAACCATCCAGTAATTTCAAACAAGCCTAACAGGACCACACAAGTTGAAATGCTTACCCAACATGCACTGCCAGGCAATGTCTGTGATTGCATATGACATTTTCCTTCCTATATTTACTACATTGCACATGTGCTCGCTGATTTTCTACAGCCATAGATATTGCCTAACCACACAAATACTCCGACTCTGACTTTGTATTGAGTGGCGCGACTCGGGCGACTAGAGGCGATTTTCGCAACGAGTGTGACCGTAAGTAGTTGAACTCCTGGGAATATTATGCAAATCAGCTATGACGCGGTTCGGCGACAGCCGCCACAGCCAATGGGAATGCTGGAATGCTTGCAGTCTGCCTTTAACGGACATACTCTAGTCGCTTCAATCGCTCGTATCGCTCTTGCTGCACAGAAGCGATTCTCTGTCGCTTGAATCTCGCTGCGTCCGGTCTATTCGCGATTACATCTCACACGTTTTCCTGTATTTACATTGTACGTATGTGGTATGCTTTCTGCAGCCATAGGTAATGCATACGCTGTGCTGAGCAACCCGGACAAGAGGAAGCAGTATGACGTGTATGGGGAGCAGGGTGCGGCTGAGAGCAGCAGCAACAACAGCAGCAGTCCGTCAGCCTCCGGGGGGCGCTACCAGCGCACCTTCCACCGCGACTTCGAGGCGGACATCTCCCCTGAGGAGCTCTTCAACATGTTTTTCGGCGGGAGGTTCCCAACAGGTTAGCAGGTTTGTTCCGGCAAACTAGCGACAGGTTTTCTGTGACGGTCTCTGAAGACGATGTTGTGAACATCGAAACATTAGTGGGGTGTTACTCGCACCTAATACAGGCACACCGCAGATCTATTTTTCAAGGTATGGCATTCAGTTTCAAAACGTCTGGCTTTAAGTTTTATTTGGGCATAACGCATAAAAGATAGACGTCTGGACAGTTTTCTGTGAGCACATTTTATGTTGGCATCACTAGCAAGGAGGCAACAAGTAGGCTACGCTTAGAGCCGGAACGTGCCTGGGGTGTGCTCTGATAGTAAACCCGCACCTAATATATGGTTTAAACTTAAAGCCGCAGTGTGATCCAGGCAGCTTCTCCCTTCCACTAGTGTCAGAGTGCTTCTGAGTTTTTCTTTTTTATTTAATCAATGTCTTTTGACTGCATTCCATTTGAGTGCGATTGGGGCTGTGGATTTGTAGCTTGGTCCTGACCATCACGTAATACTACCATTGCAGGAAGCGGGAAGTTTGCAGGGAGTTCACTAGCTGCTTGGCCTGGGCCTGTTGATCAGTTCTTCCTGCCAAGATTGTGCTTTTGTGAAGCCATAGGCTCTCAGAATATGAACGTCATACTGAATGTGTTGCGAGTTGTAAGCGTTAACACGTTGCCTTCCTCTTCTCCTCAGGCAACATCCACGTGTACACCAACAGAGCAGGAGGCGCGTCCTACGCCCATTTCTACCAGCCTCCGCGGCGGCGCAGAGCCTATGAGCGGCGCGAGGAGGTGGTGGTGGAGGAGAACCAGAGCCAGGTCAGCTGCAGAGATTACTTGCATGGCACACGGGGCTAATCTTAAAGGTGACGATGCACGGGGTAACTTTTTGAGCATAGCTACAACATGATTTGGTCCCAATTTTCTGATGGTATTTTAAGGTGTGTTGTGTAATTTTTTTATTAGTTCATGTCCAGAATCCATGCTGCCCATTCACAATTTATTTAACAAATACTTACCCCACCATCAAGTTCTATGTATTCAATATGGCTGTGAAAATGGCACTTTTCATGCATGAAAAGGGGCATCTTCTCCATGGCCCGCCATTTTGAATTTCCAGAAATTGATATTTTTAGCTGCAACACTTACTGTACTTTGGTAATACTAGTAAAAACTACTTTACTATATAGTAAATATTCATGAAAAAAAATCAAATTTGGCAATAGGCAGCACAATTTCAATAAGCAGAGTTGCAATACCTATTCTGGCCACAATCTTTCACAGTACACCTTTAAAAAAATGTGTGTTGCTGATCCAAGTTCTTGAAAAAAAAGTGATGATTTAAAAATAAAAAAAATCGCATCATTGCCCAGACACATTGCTGAAAAAGTTGCTCTGTGTATCATCACCTTAGTGTTCCTTTTAAACCGCTTTACAAGAATTGTGTATTGTTAATGCTGCTGCTGAATGGTAAATGCAAAATAATAAGTAAATTTGTGTACGTTTTGTATGCATTGTATAACACTGTCCATTAGTATACCATATTTTCATGCTTCCACTTTAATTTAATGTTAGTGCAGTGTTAAGTCACTGAGTGTTAGCTACATGACGTTTTTTGTGTTCGTTCTATGGCACTGTAGTAGTTCTAGGTTGCCAGTAATGTCTGAAATGTAAGTATTGCATCAATCATGTCTTTCGTGCGTTCATTATTTCTTCTTGTGTGTTGTAGAACACTTTTACAGCGTTCCTGCAGCTTCTCCCTGTCCTGGTGTTGATCCTCATCTCCGTGGTAACGCAGATGATGGCCACCAACCCCCCATACAGCCTCTTCTATAAACCGTGAGTACTCCCAAACCCCCCACCCGAGGTGGTCAAAGTAAAAGTAGACGCACATTTATGGTATAAGTACCAAACTAGCACACGATATTACAAAGCAGGGTTACACCAGTTATTCCATTGTACCTATTGAGGTGGCTAGACATTGTTGTTACTGGAAAAAAAAGCTCAAAACCTAAAAAGAAAACCTCCAAATTTGTTCCAACCTGCTCTATAGTAATTGTAGACAAAGTTAGTTAGTAGTGTTGGAAGGAAACCATGGCAGGGTGTTTTTTTTACATGTTTTTTTTTTCCTTTGGCAGGTGTAGGGGTAATTGCAGCTATGCAATTGAGATTACATTAATGGGCTCGACGAATAACTCCTCATACCATGGGTAACCAAGATATGTAGGAACTATCGCGTTTTGGGAGATTTATCAACTATGACTTATGTAATAAGCTCGACTTATGTAATAAATCACAATTGATCAATCAAAATGTAAATAAATCAGTCTCATAAATAAATCAGTCTCATAAGTAAATCAGTCTCATAAAAATCAGTCTCATTTGATTTGGATATTAATCTCAGTATTTCACAATGAATTGCAAAAGATCAAGACTAATAGGAGTACTTGTACACGTTGTGATTGGCAGTACAATGAAGCAGTCACCTTCAAAGGTATGAGACTTAAACCTAACTGTTCACTGTGACGGTCAACACAAGGGGCACAAAACTCAGTTGCAGGGCCAAAGTTCTAAGTAAGTTGATTCCGTACGTACACAATGCAATAACAGACAAAATGCAATAAAATCAAATGAATAACTTTTATTAACTACCAAGTAATCTAAATAAAGCATTACATTCAATGTCGGTTAAATGGAATAATACAATCATAAGGCGCAAATACTATAAAACAAGGAAAGAAAATAAAAGAAGAAAAGAGAGAGAGCGAGAGAGAGAGAGAGAGAGAGAGAGAGAGAGGAGAAAGAGAGGCTTCTAGCCTGTGTTTGTGTGTGTGTGTGTGTGTGTGTGTGTGTGGGGTGAAATGGCGGATCAAACACGTGTGCGTGTTTGGTCAAGCCAAGCTAACATTGACTACAGAAAGTTCAGGCAGAACAAAAGGCTATGGTAGCTAGTGGCTCCCTAGTCTAAGGTAATAGCAGGTAGAGCTAGCTCTCCGGTGAGGCTAGGGGCCTGCAACGGTGTCTGGGATTTCTGTAATTAATGTACGCTATTCCGAATGGAAGAGAGAGAGAGAAAGAGAACCGAGACAGGGTAGGGAGTGAGGGACGGGTTGTCCAGAGCAATATCGGTAGTCGACTACAAATATGGCAACTCACATGTGTGGGGAAATATTGTCTAGGTATGGGAATGCACACAGAGCCGGCTAGCGTTAGCTAGCACGAGCTCAGAAAGTTTGCAGAGAGCACAGGACAATTAATGACTGTCTGGCGGACAGTACAGTGAGAAGGTTCTACTCAAATTGTACCGAGAGGCACGGGGGTTGTCCTGGGGTTTCTACAAACGTGATTATTCTCGAGGGAGAGGGAGAGAGAAAGAGAGAGAGAGAAGCGGTGACTGTGTGTCAGTAGGAACAGCGTATGCTGTGGAGATTAGCAGCTGGCTAGCTAATCAAGGCAGGGCCGGTTGAGGCCGTGAACACAGTATCAAAATAATAAACACGCGCGCGCACAGATGTTTAGAAATTGCACGATCGCATTCGAGAGGGTCACGGAGCGTTCCGAGCATTTATATGCGTCCAAACAATGCTTGAAAACACTCCGATCGTTTCGAATGAGACGTAGCAACAGTAAACAACTGGGAGAGTGATAGCAGATTGCTAACTAAACAGAAGGGAGACAAGGGAATCAGAATCAGACATGTATATGGAAAATCAGCTAAGCTTACTTCAAAACACATCTAACTGACAGTAGAGTAATATAGCCCAGATATGCCTACTGTGAAGGAGGTGAAAAGGCTTCAGGAGAGAGAGTGGTTATCCTCAGTTGTGGACGAGAGTAGCCTGCAGCTCTCGCAGTCTGCAGGGTCCGGGTCTCGGGGTGCATCCCAATATGCGACCTTGCTTCCTCCACTTGTGCTTGTTTCCTCGCACCGCCTCCTGGCCCCTCCTCCGTGGAGAAAACTATAAAGCTGTCAGCCTAGCCAAAATAATTTTTGGGGGACTATTCTTCATTCATCATCCAGTTTGCAAATGAGAAAATGACTTTACAATTGCGCTTTTGCAAGATATTGAATTCATTTTCCGTTGTCAGTGACATCATCATGAGATCACAAGCAGGCAAGTGAGCAAGGGAGGAGGGAAGTCCGCATATTGGACTCCACTCTCGGTGTGTAGACGCGCGGTCCAACAGCACACGCAGTCTGCTGGGTCCAAACGTCCGGTCCGATTCTCGCTCCAGCGAGACAGGAAGGGTTGGGAAAAGTGGCTCGCACAGTCCGGCCGTGCGATGCTTTAGGCGTGAAACAATTGATGCATCAAAGTTCCACAAATGAATCCGGATGAAGTCTTTAGCAGGAACGTCCAGGCTACCGACTTATAATGGGCTACTGCCTTCCAACAGTAGAAACCAAAGACTCTGTTGTCTCTGATTGAAACTTTGCAAAGAAAATGAACTTACAGCTGTTGAAGGATGAACTAAGCGTTATATTATCTGTATTCGGCCTAAATATCAGATAAAAGCTATGTTCAAAGTTTTGTGTGCACAGTCTCTTGTACTGCACGGCAGCGCAGCATCCGTCCTGCTTGAGAGCGAACGGAAAAGAGAGCCAGAATACTGTTTGTAGCATGGTTTTGTATATCTTACTGTAGATCACTGTAAGGGGCGTCCTTCAGTGGTACATTGTAAACAGTCTTTTGGGCTCAGCGCCCTCTAGTGGAAGGGAGGAGAAGTGGCTGGGAGACCCTACAGAGGTTTTGTCTTTTAAAGCAGCCCTCTGAATACATGAGCATAGATGCACATCAGACAGACTTGCTTCAATGAGCCTGAACATGAATCAGGCTGTAGCTTCAGCTTTAGTGTGTGGGCAGATGATATTGATCTCTGTATGCTCCATCTTCTTCCTCCTCCTCATTTGCCTCCCCCCCCCCT
This sequence comes from Engraulis encrasicolus, assembly GCF_034702125.1. Classification (NCBI taxonomy): domain Eukaryota; kingdom Metazoa; phylum Chordata; class Actinopteri; order Clupeiformes; family Engraulidae; genus Engraulis; species Engraulis encrasicolus. The sequence continues at coordinate 47,877,787 of NC_085863.1, forward strand.
CCCCTCTCCTTCTCCTCTTCCTCAACTTCATCCTCCTCCTCTTCCTCTCGCCATCCTCATCTGCCTCTTCCCCCCTCCCCTCTCCTTCTCCTCTTCCTCTTGTCTTCCTCCTCCTCCGCCTGTTTCCTCCACAGGTCCATGGGCTTGGTGGTGTCCAGAGAGACGCAGCACCAGGGTGTGCCCTACTACGTGGACAAGGGCTTCACTAAGGAGTACCACGGGACGGCACTGGAGGAGCTGGAGAAGACCATAGAGAGCGACTACATAGACCACCTACAGAGCAGCTGCTGGAAGGAGAAACAACAAAGTAAGAGCAGAGATAGCAAGACTTCCGTTATTCTCTCTGGTGAGATGGCATGGATGCAGGCAGTCGACCAGGGTTACACTTTTCTTAAAGGTACACTGTGTGAGATTTTTAGTTGTTAATTTCTAGAATTCATGCTACCCATTCACTGATGTTACCTTTTTCATGAATACTTACCCACCACCATCAAATTCGAAGTATTCATTATGACTGGAAAAATTGCACTTTTCATACATGAGGGGATCTTCTTCATGGTCCGCCATTTTGAATTTCCAGAAACAGCCATTTTTCACTGCAAAAATGACTACTTGGGCCATACTAGAAAATATTAGTTTATTACTTTGTAAACTTTCATGAAAATATCAAATTTGGCAATAGGCAGCCCAGTGTCAATGAGCAGCATAGTTGCAGTACCTTTTTTGACCATTTCCTGCACAGTGTACCTTTAACTAGAACTGTCGTCTTTTGTTTTTCGTTTTTTTGTGTGTTTTTGGGAGGAGGGAGCTGCCTTTATAGAAGATAGGGCAGTGGAGAGTATGACTGGCCAGGAGTTGGAGAGAGAGATGGGGCACGGTTGGGACATGATGATCCAGGCTGGACTCGAACCTGGGGTCCCCATGGGCAAGCAAGCCCAGAAGAACTGCCGTTGTTTTCTGATGAGGCATGAATAGAAGTGTGAGGTGTCATTTCACAGAGGTGTTTGGTTACACCCCTTATGTACTGTACATTGCTGAATTAGCATGTCCGTGCACAGGCCTACATAAAATTCACGACTCAGTACAGAGGAGAGCAATGTAATGACATAATGAAAAGGTGACGTTTCAATTTGCATTCATAAACAGAAATTGATAATAACGCGAGGGAGTATTTTGAAAATGAATACATTGGGTGACTAAGGGATGCTATACCCTTTGTGTTGGGAAGGACCGATCTAATAATCTGTCAGTTGATGTCAAATATTGACTCAGACACCAGATCCTGGCATCATGAACAAAAGAGCTTCAGGTATCCATGGCAATATGGCCTTTCCATTTAGGTGTTTTCTGTAGGAAAGACCTACTGCGTTTACATAACATTGATGTCAGGCCAGGGTACAACATCTGCTATCAACTCTGTGGTTGTACCCTTTTACATATATGCTGAATAAACAGTCCAACAAAGCATGGAGGTACTCCTCAGCACAAGATGAAATGCTTATGTAAGACCTGACAATGGAGCACTGGTATTGGATTCTCACTCAGGACCATATGGCAATATTCTAGGCCGAACAATGAACCAAACAAAATGCTGTAAAGTTGCTTAATATTGGTCATATCCTCAGGATCAAGCATCTTTTTTTAATGGAAACAATAAGCATAATTTTTTTATGGAAACAATAAGCATATTTTTGGCCTTCCTCAAATAAGTCCTCTAATGAATCCTCAGAAATGGCTGTCGGCCAACCTAGGTCCTTATACCTTTCCCTCCTAGTGATCCATTTTGTCCAATCTAAAAGTTCAGTTCTAGGCCACACCAGGTCTAAGTAGCCATATTTTGTGATGTTGGTGAGATTATCATTTATCCAGGTCAGGTTATCTAAAGAGGTTAGTTGTAAGCAACTGGACTTCTTAAAGTTTGACAGATACTTCACTCGACTGAGGAGCTTAGTTAGTTTGTTCTCTGGTTCTGGTTTCTGATGTTCGTTGATGTGATAGTGTAGCCTGATAAACCAGACTAATTGTGAGATTGGATGTTCAATTTAGTCTGGCCCCGAATACAATTCGAAGATTGTTGATGAGAACAACCTGGTGTCTTTCAAAATCGCGTCTGTGCCTATAGGCCAATGCTCTGACCAATCAGCACAACTGACAATTACTACCATAAAAGAACATGGATCCATGTTTTTTAGCCTGTCTGTAGAATGGCTAAAAAGTCCTTCTTAAAGGTACACTGTGCAGGAAATGGTCAAAAAGGTACTGCAACTATGGTGCTCATTGAAACTGGGCTGTCTATTGCCAAATTGTATGTTTTCATGAAAGTTTACTAAATAATAAACTAATATTTTCTAGAATGGCCCAAGTACAGTCATTTTTGCAGCTAAAAATGGCTATTTCTGTACATTCAAAATGGCGGACCATGGAGAACATCCCCCTTTTCATGTATGAAAAGTGCAATTTTTCCAGTCATAATGAATACTTAGAATTTGATGGTGGTGGTAAGTATTCATTATACTGAAAATCTCACACAGTGTACCTTTTAAAGGAACAGTCCACCCTTTTTTGATTTTCACATATTTGCAGTATTTCCAAGCATTATTCATGAATGTGCATATAATTTCCGTCTATGTGTTTCCATTGCCTAGTTTAACAGTATAGCCAAGTTAAGCGTAGCAATGCAAGTCTATGGGGGCAAACAAAACATCATCAAATGTACTTATAAAGTACTTAAGTCTTCAGTTCACACAAGGTAGAGAACGACACTGCTTCTTCACAGTTCACCACTTTTTTATTTTTTATTTGGTGCTGACGTTTCGGCACTAGGCCTTCATCATCTTATAAAGTACTTTAAAATGAATGTAAAATTCGCCAGAGTGCAAAACAGCTATTTAATTCTGTCCTGTGATCATTTGTGGCTTGATGCTAATGTCTCCATTCACTTCCAGTGATTATGCTAAGCTATGCTAATAATTCTGAGCCAATAAATCTAAGTCCTGAAAAAAACTGAGAAGAAAATGATATGGACATTCATGAATAATGCTTGGAAATACTGCAAATATGTGAAAATCAAAAAAGGGTGGACTGTTCCTTTAAAAATGAATGAGTGTGGATTATCTCCCTGAACACGTTTCAGGGAAAACCTCAAGTCTAATTCTTCCAAAACTCACATCAAACGAGAACTGTTCAATCATTCTTGTTGTTGTGCTTTCCCCAGCGTCGCAAGCTTCGTCGTCACTCCCTCAAAACCCAGCCCGCTTTGATTCAAAACAAATCTCTGCGCTGTGTTCACAGGTATGGATCGAGGCTAGACCAGCCGCAGGCAAAACAGGTGGCACTAGTTTACTATGCTATCGATAGTGAAGAATTGAAAGCAGGAAATGAGGGGGAGAGATGGGATAGGGTTGGGATATGACCCAGGCAGGACTCGAACCTGGCTTCCCAGCGGGGAGGCTACAGTATTGTATGGGTGCATGGGCACAATGAGCTACAGCAGGGTTTCTCAACCTAATCCAACTTGGGGCCCATTTGAAATGTTCACAAATGATCAGGGACCACCTTTGACCCAGTACACAATACAACTCCAATGAATGGTCAACAGCAACACACATCAATAGTGTTTTGTGAACGATTTGAAGGCCCACATGGAATACTTTCAAGGCCTGCAAGTGGGCCCCATCCCAAAGTTTAAGATACCACTATGCTACAGCGTCCTCTTGAAGTTGGTTGTTGTGATGTTTACTTCCGTCCGCTCTGCAGAGTCGGGCGTTGTTAGTTGTTGGTGTGGTTCTGGTTTCTGCTGTTGGTTGTTCTGTTGCTTTCTCTGCAGAGTTAGTTTCTTGTCTGGTTCTGGTTTCAGTTGGTTGTTGTGATGTTTCCTTCCGTCCACTCTGCAGAGTCGGGCATACTGTACTTGGTTAGTTTCTTGTGTCTTTCTGGTTTCTGCTGTCGGTTGTTCTGTTGTTTTCTCTGCAGAGTTGGACTTGGTTAGCTTCTTGTCTGGTTCTGTTTCTTTTTTTTTTGTTTTTTGTTTTTTAGATATTTTGGTCTTTTTGACTTTATTTATGATGGCATAGTGAAGATGGTGACAGGAAGCGAGTGGGGAGAGAGACGGGGAAGGGCCGGCAAAGGACCCGGGCCGGGAATCGAACCCGGGTCGGCCGCATAGTAGATAAGTGCCCCACCGTTAGGCCATGGTAGCGCCCTGGTTCTGTTTCTGATGTTGGATGTTGTGATTTGTCCCCCCCTCCCCTCCCTTCCTCTCTGCAGAGTCGGACTTGGCTAACCTGGGTCAGCTGTACCGAGACGAGCGGCTGAAGCAGAAGGCAGAGTCCATGAGGCTGGAGCACTGCGAGAAGCTCCACCGCTTTGTGGCACGCCACCGAGGAGACTGATGCCTGAAGCCACAGCTGCCCTCCACAGCACCGCCACCCCCCGCCCCGTCCTACATGAGACGACTCACTCACATTTTCATTTTTTTTTTTTCATTGATTAGAAGGGATTTTATTTGTCGGTTTACTTTTTTGTTTTTAGTTCTCAAATGATTATGATCTGCGCGGGTCACTTTGTTTTTATAGAGGCGTACCACGTATGCATGGCACGCGCTATGCGCACTCCGACAGCAGTTATTCAACGGAAGAGCAGCGTGGTGCCTTCTGCTCTTCCAGGACAGGCGGGGCACAAACTGTAGCGCCTCTTCCGGAGCGAGTAGTTCAAACCTGCCTAGAGACGGGCCACAGAGGGACTCTCCAGTCCGGCCTCTGTGAAGGATTGAGCTGTAGTGTTTAGTGATTATGTTGGCCATTTCCTTACATTAAGGAACTCTGGCTTATTTACCCTAGGAAGGCTGCTTTCTGTTAATCACCATCTTATATTTGTTTGTTTTGTTTTCTTTTTTTTCTGGTTAGGTCACGTGCCTGAGTGGCTCTAGTGTTACTGTTGTATAAGCAGAGGATTAACTTATTTAATTCTAATTTATTCTTTTTTTTTCCCTGTGCTGTGAATTAAGTTATTCAAATATGGCCAAACGTACGTATGGCCGCAGATCATAGCAAATACAGATTACTTTAATATAGCTCAGAGGTAAAACTTAAAAAGCCAGAACCACTGAAGTACAGTGAGTAACGAAAAAAAAATCTCAGTGAGATGGTAACTACTTTGCGCTACAAAATTTGCAACAATTACTACTGAACGCACATCCACAAGTCCCTTTGCACTCCTGTGACTAAAGATTTTGTTATGGATATTGCGCAATGAGTATTTTGCCAAAAAGAAAAAAAAAAACATTGAACTCTCATATCTTATTTTGCAAACCAGTGTCTTTGTCTTGTCTGTACACTACACTTCCATCGTAGTCAACTCTTGTCTGCTTTTGTTTTCAGTTGTTGTAGAAAAATCGCACTCTCTACTATAATTCTTGGGGTCTTTTTATTCATTATTATTTATTTAGTGTGTTAGTGTGGCCCGCTGAAGATGGCTTAGGCTGAAACATCTATCTGTGTGTCATTCTAACCCACTAAATAAAAAAACAACAATTGTAGTCCAGAGTGCATTTTTTTCAACAACAAATGCACTGGTCCAGTTGCTCGCATGCGCCCAAACACCTTTTTCGAGACAATTTGGAGTTGAGCATAGACCTACTACCTTTAAATAAACCCTACTTTTTTGTTCTCAGTGCATGCAGCCATTGGGAGTATCCCCATATTCTGCTTGCTTGGTGACATTTAGGTTGCAGTTCCAGTAAGAGTTACTATTATCTAAGCACATCATCACTCTCCATTAGTCTCCCCTGCCTCTCCCCTTGTTAAAAAGACTGTTACAGGACCCCTCCAGGGTTCTTAGTACCTGACCACGTCTGGGCTTCCGGTTCTAGCTAGTCTTGCCTGTCAAGTTAAGACACTGTTGTTTTATACACAGGACACCAGAGACGATCAACATCTAAAAAGAGTCATTGTAGTTTTGTATCTTTTTGTTGTTAATATTGCAGTGTGACATTTGAAACCCAATGTCAATCTCAGCAAATCACTGCTTAAAAAAAGGGAAAACAATCAATGCAAAAAGCCTTAAGCTTTAGTGAGGGCTTTTAAGTAATAATAAGTAATAATAATAGATCCGTTTCATACAGCGCTTTTCTTGGTACTCAAAGTATGCTATTCATCTCTTGTTTCTTGTGCCACACTGATTGGTTGGATGTTTGGAACCCCTGGCTCAGGGTAGTCTTTACGGGCTACAACATGTAATTGTAAAGAAGAGAAACAACCAAAACCCCTTTGGCGTACTTTTCACCTCTCTCGTCTCTTGTCCCACTACTGTATGTCCTGCACACTTCCAAGTGAACACTTTCAAAAAATGTGTGTTCACCATGTTTTCATGTTACCGTCCACTTTCACCCTTTGCTTTTTTTCCCTTTCTTGATTTTTTCCGCACCAAGCTGTTATAAACTCAATGCACTGACTATAGCACAAATGGAGGAAAGGAACCAGCTTCTTTAGTTGGAGCCGTTAAGGTGCTAACTGGACAAGATGCCAGTGTACACAGTGTTATTACCCCTCCCCTTGCTCAGTAACCAAGCCCCTACTTGATTTTGGTCTTTGCTGAGCAAGGTTACGTGTTGGTTTAATAATAAAAAATGTTACTCACTCTCTTTAACAAGTCCCTCTGTTGAAAGTCTCATTCTTTGGATATAGTGAGACATTTTGCATGAAAGATACTTTGGTAGTAGCAATGTCATTAATACGGACATGATTCCTCACACCACCCATCATAAGTGCTGATTATGAATTAATGACTGTTTTCACAACATGGCATCAGAAAAGTGCAGACCGGTTAATGGGTCAGTCCACTGCTAAAAAAGAATTAATGGGATGCATTTTCACAAAGTATCCCAAATTTTCAAATCAGGGCGTAACCAATGCCCAGAGCAAATAACACAACTCAAGGCTTTACAGAATTTCTACAGAAGACTCCATTGTACATGTTAAATTAGTTTATTGGGCTGAGTCATTCAATACCTAAGAAGGCACTACAAGTTTAGTGATTCATAGTACAACACAAAACAGCACATCATACATCCACTGGTTCATGATAGACATGCTCACAATGCTGGAAAACAGTTACAAAACAGAGGGGTCCTCCAAAAACAAAGTGGTTCAGTGGTGAACCAGGAGTGTGTTTCTCAACAACATTGTAGCCAACTAAGTTAGCAAATTATTTGGTTGCAATGCAATCTGCCATTGGAAACCTAGTAAGATGCTAACAGGTTAGCAATGGTGCTTTCAAGAAACACTGTCCAGGTTAAGTAGGTAAACTGTAGGGTAAATCAGCTAATAGAAGAGCCTGGAGTTCTCCTTAATTAAACAACACATGCAGGCTATCTAGCAGCAGGTTTCCCATTTTCTGTAGGCTAACTTAGCCAGGTTTATCACTTAACCATGTTCTTCGAATACTGAGCGACCCACTGAGCTCCACATAATCCTGTCAATAATAAAATATATATATATATGACGCCAGATCCAAAGGATTAAAGCAACACCATAATAGTTATTTGTCACCATGCCAAGCCAATCCCAATGACTCGCTACACAGATTCAAAACTAGACAGCGCTTTGCAATTTGAGGACACTGTAGCCAGGCCAGATTCGCGGTCCAGCAAAGATTATCCCCTATGGTGCGAGGCTAGACCAACCCGCCAGGCAAAATATTCTGCCAATACGGTTTAGTCCAGTCCAGTACTAGGTTAGTCTCCTGCTCTAAAATTGACAAGTGGGGTTATAGCCCATGTAGAGAGGGCAAAAATGAATTTAGAAGTGACTTTTACCCTGTTACAAGCCCATAAACCAACTCATTCCACTCAACCAAGTCCACTCATCGTGGAAGCATCAATATCAGTTTGAAGAAACAACATTACTTGGTGTTGCTTGGACTGAGTGCCATTGTAAATGGGGGTGGGAACGGGCCTGTTTCACGAGACGTCAGACACCTTTGAACACTGAACTTTTCAATGCATTCAAAGCAGATTAAAGTTGCACCCAATGGCATAGACATTTACATAAATGCCACTTATTCTGCCTAAAACTGGAAGTCATTCATCCTGCTTTTCTCCAAACCAGAACTTCTCCGACGTCCGACGGTGAAAAGGGGCTAATTGCTCTGTTTTTAGACACCTTTACACAGATGTGGGTCTGGGAACATGAAGGCTTCATTCTGAATCATCGCACCGTCAACTGATTCTGACTGAGGCCTGCTCCACGAGGCAGACAGCCTTGGTCCTTCATCCATCCATCCACCCACCCACCCATCCATCCATCCATCTGGGATTTCCATTAACCCCAACACCACTGGAACACCACCGTCACTGTGCTTACTTCTTCATCTTCTGGTCTGCCTCTATGGCACAACGTCGCCCCCTTGTGCCACCATCCTGTAAAATAAAAAAGGCAAGATTCTACAACGTGCTGCGGTTTACAGAAAACCATAAAAATATACACCAATAATGATTACAGTACATTTGGCATTTGATCTGCTCCACTCCAGCTTCTGTTCTGCACTTGGTGTAGCTCAGTGATTCTAAAACTAAGCTTTTCCACCCTGTATCGATAGGGAGTAGGGTTGCCCCGCCAGGACTCAAACCCTGACCTTCTGGTTAAACAAATTGGTATTGGGGGAGTTATCTCAGGAGATCTGGAATCCAGTCCAGGCCTTCATTTTTCCAAAAACAAGTCTTTGTTGGGCAACTCTACTTCCCTTTGCCACAAACCCCCAGGATCAATGAAAATCATTCTGTGGCTGCTTTTTTTCCTGCCAGAGTTTACCAAGTAGTTTACCAAGTGAAACTTTAATAATAATAATAATAATAATAATAATAATAATCAAATTGGTATGTGTAGTTTTCCTATTTGTAGGTGGACAGTGCTGCAGGGTGTTCAGCCTAGTCTACGGACTACAGCCTATCTGCTCCCCTGATAGCAGGAATGTCACTTGCTGCTGCCCACTATGCAAACTCCAAAACCGCCCTATACTGCTTTGTTCATCAAAACCAACACGGCATCACCAGCCAATGCTCTCGTGTTATTATCCAGCCTGGATAATGGACAGATCTAGCCCACCAAATGCATTAGAACCGGATTGGGGGGGAATGTGCGGTAATTTTACCCCCCACCCCCACGTATTTATACCTCACCTCTACATACGTTCTTTGTTGTATTTCTGTGTTCTAATGTGTTATATAAAGAAACTTGACTATTTTGATGAAGGACTGAGCGTCTGAAACATTGTGCTAATAAACATCTGGGAGCATAGATTAATGTTGCTGACCTTAATCATTTACTATCAGGGATATGTGAGGTAGTAGACCTCACTAGCTTATCTACTGTATGTAGTTTTTGGGAGGCGGAAAGAAATGTTTCAGAATCACTGGTGGTTTCCGATGGGCAAAAAAAAGCTCTTGCTGTAAGTACAGAATATACTTACAAAGAGAGAGAGAAGGAAGGCAGGAGAGGCCATAGGCACAGAGTCCTGTGAGAGGACAGACAAGAGTCAGAGGGGGACGTCCATGCCCGCAACAACACAGGGGTGCATTTCTTGAAAGCGTAGTTGTTAGCCAGTTAGCAACTTGGGAAGTTGCCAATGGGAAATTGCATCGCAAACAACAAAGTTGCTAATGTAGCTAGCAACTATGGTTTCGAGAAATGCACCCCAGGACATCAGAAGGAAGTCAACCAGAGGCTGCATGTACAGTACTGTACAACCCATACACACAGTACAATATTGTAATGTACCCCGTGTAATTATTTGTGGGATTACAATGTCAGTTTGAGTCAGTTTGAGCTTTTTGTAATGATTTCTTATTATGATCACTGGGTACCGGTATATGTAAAGCAGGTTTTAGCGGCCTTTAGACAGTGACATGCCAAAAACATCCACAGCAGAAAAAAACAACAACAGACAGAGCACAGTGGATAGGAAAATCAAGTAGCATAAGCCAACCAACACATAAGCAGAGGTGGAGGGAAAAAATGAATAGCACTGCGAGCTTTCACACAAAGGAATATAAAATCTGAAAAAGTTTGTCCTTTGATGTACAAAAAGCTAAGAAATACTGTGTGCTGTTGCCCTATTATAGCGTGGTGAGTATAGAAACACCAATAGACAGGGGAGGCTAGGAACACTAGCATGAGCTATATCAGAAAGGGTTTTTTGTTTGTCTAGTGATGCTGTCAATACTGTCATTTTAGTCCTGACATGTTATTATACGAAAGAACAATAGCATAGCTATTTTGCAGCAGGTGCAATGGTATTAAGGAGAAGTTACTTATCCAGTGTGAAGAAGACTATTTACAACACAGAATACATTAAAGGAGCACGTCTGCCAATTTCAATACACTGTTGTATTGCTCACGCTACCCTTGACTTGTCAGCACCCGGTAATGCTGCATTTTTTGGCTCAGCCCTTTCCGAGATATGAGCTATTCGAATGTGGGCAGATTTTGTTTACATTTTAAAAATTCTTAACATAGGCCTACTCCAAATATTTTCCCAAAAAGGTATCGCTGTTTGCTAGTTGTCTGCTGATGTTGCATAACCTTTTGGATGTTTTTGGGAATAAATCAAAATGTATTTTTTTATGTAAACAAACTCTGCCCCCATTACAATGACCAAGATCTCGGAAAAGGCTGATTTTTTTTTTTTTTCTCAAGTACTGACAAGTCCTGGGTAGTGTGAGCATTACAACTGCATGTTGAAATTGGCTGAAGTTATCCTTTAAATAATAGTGCATGAAAGGATACATGAATAAATTGAGGTTTTGAAATATGCTGAAATACAGTATATTGGCATACTTTTTGTTGTGCGTATATGTTGTGATGAAATGTCCACTATCTATCCTGCCTTCTCTTTAGAAGGAGTGCAATGTTTGACCAACTAAACTTCCCCTTGATTTGAAAATATTTTTTATGAGCAAAAACAGGAGACCGCACATTTGAAACCCTTTTTTTCCAGATGAAGACCACAATGAGGTAAAATAAAATAAAACATTGGCTCATGTAGAATTCACCAAAAAAAGGATTCCAACTGTGTCGACGTCAATTTTCTATCCACCTAATTGCCACATACACTAACCCCGCCCATTTCAACATTTTTATTGTGCGACAACAGCATTTCCTGTCTGCTAGTTGACGCTAGGCTGCCCATAACCCTTCTGAGCAATTTAGCACTAGCAACTACTACCCAAAATAGTAATGGAATGTAACCGTTGATAATAAGGTGGATACTGTATGCTCATTCCACATACTGTGAATCACAGTCAATATGCACTACATGTCCATGCAGATCATTTCACAACTGAACTTCCCTAGTACCTGTCTGGTAAATTGTGCGGATAGCAATTCAAATCAGCTGTTTTAATGGCTGTCTGGAACAGGTATATTCTGTGTACTGTGTTGTAGCTTTCCCCATGCCTGACTGGGTTGGGCTGGCTTGGCACAATGAAGTCTGTCTTGACCTTTGACCCTGCCTGGCGTTGGCGTTGGTGTTGGCGTTGGCGTACCTTGTCACCGGGCTCCTGACGGTGGCTGGGCTCTCGGCCCCGCAGGCTCTTGGCACTGATGCCGCTCTCCGACGTCTGCATGATCAGCTGGGTGGCCAGGAACTGCTGCACCTGTCGTGAAACATTTATATTATATAGTATGCTGTGTCTCAGATGGCGCACTTGTTCATGCACACATATACCTGACCAGACAAACAAACACACAACCTACAACACACACACACACTGTACTTCAGGGGAGGGGAACCTTTTTCATTCGAGGGGCCAATTCAAATTCATCCGAGGGCCGTAAAAAAGTCCTCTGGGGGCCGTATTATGAACACAAACCAGGATTTCCCCCTGCACTTTAGGCCTATATTGAAGGCATCCACCTTTAAAACAGACCCCACCTTCTCTAGGTCCCCTAAATATAACTTAATTGTATAGCAAATGTATTTTCTAAGTTTCCTTTACAAAATATGTCATAATTCATGTGAAGCTGCATAACATTAAAACTATATCGGGGGCCAGATATAACGGCCTGAAGGGCCACAAACGGCCCTCAAGACACAGGTTCCCCACCCCTGCTGTACCTGCTCCAGGACGTCTCGCTGCATCTCCATGGCCATGTGGAAGACGTCGTGGTCGGAGCTGTTGTACATCAGTGCGTTCTGGAACATCAGCATGACGTCGCGCTGGAACTCCACCGTGGTGCGGATGGCCCCCATCTCGATGTTCTTCTTGATGGTGGACAGGTCCATGGGTCTGGGGGAAAATGGCCAGATGAAAAAAAGAACAAGATTTGTGTTAGTGTTTCTCATTGGGGGCTCTAGAGTGTTACCAGAGATCTTATAGATAGATTGCCGTCATTCTAGTTCTTTTCCGGTATCCATGTGATGTCGGGTGAACGCCCCTTCAGGAGACCTTTGGTTAGCAGACCTTCTGAGTCCTGAGGTTGAGAATAAATGGAGTCCCCTTAGCTCAGTAGATGACGGTGGCGCACTTCTTGTGCAAACACCTCAAAAAGAGAAGAGGAGGGGACAACAAGAAGGAGGGGGACAACGCCCCCTAGGAGACCCAACTTGAGCACACTGTTTTGCATTGGGTGGGCGGGGTTTGAATTCTCTTTATTAATCTATCCTCTTTGGTGTTATGTTCATCATGGTGTTGGGTAGGGGCCGTTGGCAGGTTTATGATAATGCAAGTGGGGGTATTCATAAAATGGTTGTGCTAAACCAAATCCCAACAAAACACTGATTCCTTTTGCACTAAATCAATGAACATCTTATTTACAGTTGACTGCTACACAGCATGATTACTGTAACAAATGTCAAATGGACTGTGTGATCAAGTAAAGGCACTATTATTGCTGCATCACCTGTATGCTGTGTGTAGATGTAAACTGTGTAGATACTAGATATCTACTGTAGCTGGGAAACTGGTCACATTGAAGCTTCTTTTATAAGGCGGCACACTGTCCAAGGCTCACCTGTACACAATACTGTGGTAGCCAGGGGCGATGTCATCTGTAACGGGTTGCAGAAATACATTTGCATATCTGAACAACAAAAGAAGAGGAAGGACAAAAAAAGAGTAATTCAATGCATACACTCTTCTATACAGACATTCATACATGAAGTGAAAGTGAAGTGAAGTGAATGAATGCATTTCAATTCAATGTTCAATTCTTTATTTACACCAGACACAATTGCAAGGTCCATAACCAAGGTCCATGAATGAATGAATGAATGAATGAATGAATGAATGAATGAATGAATGAATGAATGAATGAACGAGTGAATTAATGAAAGAATGAAAGAACAGGAACAACTCTGAAGTGAAACCCAATACAGAGGTGCGTTTCTCCAAAGTGTAGTTATTATTCAGTTAGCAACTTGGGTCAATGGAAAATTGCATTGAAAACAACAAAGGAGGTAACGTAGTCAGCAACTACGCTTTCGAGAAATGCACCCCAGAAGAGCATGGTACCTGTGATTGGCTGCTACAGAGGAGCATGGTACCTGTGATTGGCTGCTAAAGAGGAGCATGGTACCTGTGATTGGCTGATACAGAGGAGCATGGTACCTGTGATTGGCTACTACAGAGGAGCATGGTACCTGTGGTTGGCTGCCGCCCTCCACACCAGCATGATGGCCTTCCTCCAGATCTTCTGGGCCTGGATGGCCTCCTGGTCCTCACTGCAGATGGAGCTACAGGACACCACAGGACAGGACAGGCATTGGAAATTAGCCTATGGCTACAAATACTATGATGCCTTTCTGTTAGGCTGCTGTACAGCCTACATTATGTGCATTTGTCTCTATTCAAATAAACCATAACTGAACAGGACACACAGCATCACCCACAGCACACACCACACATAGGCAGCAGAACATCATGCTTTCATTGTTAAGTAAGCACACGTGGAAGCAGAGATGGCAAAACTAGATGTAAACAAAGAAACGCGGTTTCCTTCCATTAACACAGGAAACTTATTTGAGTAGAAAAGTAGTGTAAGGGATGCGCACACTTCCAGTAAAACAGGTGCTGGATCGATGCGTAAAAGAATACGGAAAAATCTGCACACTAGCCTGCCTGAGGTCGAAACACTGTGTTGAATAAATCGGTGGGCGACAAGTGTGCGGAATTTTCCTTCTGACCTACGTATGTTATTATCTTACAATCAAGCTAACACTGTGTTGGGTTGGATCAAATTTGAGATGGGTTCGAGTTTTTTTGTGTTTTTCAGTAACAACTATCTTGAGTCTATCTACCTTATTTGGTGCAATGAGCTAAGTGGTGTAACAACAGCTATGTAATATTATGTGCTAGAGTTGTATCTTCTGTGTGGAGGTGTTAGTGAGTTAGGATGATGGCATCAGTCTGTGTGTGTTATTTCAAGACTGTTACTTTTGTAAATGTTGTGTGTGTGTGTGTGTGTGTGTGTGTGTGTGTGTGTGTGTGTGTGTGTGTGTGTGTGTGTGTGTGTGTGTGTATATGTGTATATATATACAAATATACAATATATGTGATGTGTGTATATGTATTATGCTATGTGTGTGTTTGAAATGTGTGTATAATATACTGTATTTGTAATGGTGTGTGTGTTTGAGATGTGTTTATGTATAATGGTGTGTGTGTGTGTGTGTGTGTGTGTGTGTGTGTGTGTGTGTGTGTGTGTGTGTGTGTGTGTGTGTGTGTGTGTGTGTGTGTTTGTGTGTGTAAAATGGTGTGTGTGTGTGTGTGTGTGTGTGTGTGTGTGTGTGTGTGTGTGTGTGTGTGTGTGTGTGTGTGTGTGTGTGTAAAATGGTGTGTGTGTGTGTGTGTGTGTGTGTGTGTGTGTGTGTGTGTGTGTGTGTGTGTGTGTGTGTGTGTGTGTGTGTGTGTGTGTGTGTGTGTGTGTGTGTGTGTGTGTGTGTTTGAGCTATGTGTATATATGCATAATGGTGTGATTGTGTGTATTTGAGATGTGTGTATATGTATAATGGTGTGTGAGTGTGTGTGTATAATGGTGTGTGTGTGTGTGTGTGTGTGTGTGTGTGTGTGTGTGTGTGTGTGTGTGTATAATGGTGTGTGTGTGTGTGTGTGTGTGTGTGTGCGTGCGCCACTCACAACTGTGAGGAGGAGGCGGGGCTGCTGGCGATGCTGTCTGTGGCCTGTAGGTGGAGCTGTAGGGATGAGCAGGCGGTGCGCATGCTGCAGCCGTCCTCGCTCTCACTGGCCAGTGCCATGGGCTCCCCTTCCCCCTCTCCCTCCCCCTCTCCGCCCTCCACGCATCCCTCACCCTCCACACACTCCACGCACCCTGAGCCGTCCACGCACACACCGGATCCAGCCACACACTCATCATTCGAACCCCCCCTGCGCCTCCGCCGTCGGCCCTCCATACACCCCTCCTCCGATCCATCCGATCCCCTGCGTCTCTGTCGGCTCTCCTCCTCCTCCTCCTCCCCATCATCCTCATCCTCATCCTCCTCCTCCTCCTCTTCCGACTTGCACCCGTGAGCGCCACACTCCTCCTCCTCCTCTTGTGCACCCCCCTCCGCTCCCCCACTCACCGCGTCCTCCTCCTCATCCTCCTCTCCCTCCTCCTCCTCCTCCTCCACCTTCACGACCTGGTCCGGGGGAACACAGACACGGGACAGTTATACCACTGGTAAATAAAATGCCTTTGGGGCCATTCCACAGGTAGCGCATTCAGGCCGACTGAGAACCATGCCGGTGCTAGTTCAAGTTCCCGCACCTAATCGCGAACTGGCTGTTGTGAACACGGCACAGAAATTAGTGTTCGCGAACCGGAAAGTTGGTTCTCAATGTGAACCGCGAAATACTTGTTTTTTATCCGCAAACCGTGACAACATCGTGGCCGTCAGCAGGTTCATCCGGGTAACATAGGCACGGGCGGAAAAAGTTGAGCACAAGCACAAGCGGTTCACAGATGAGCACTTTAGTGCCGAATGCAACTGGTGCGGGCACTGTCACCGGCTCCATTCTGGTCAGCCTGAAAACCCTAATGGAGGACATTTTACCCTACTATACCAAACATCTTCTAGTAGAGCGAGATAAATCAAGCCTGTACTTTTCCGCGGTCCATGTCACGTCAGGTGAACGTCCCTTTAGGAGAGACCTTCGGTTAGGAGACCTTTAGGAGACTTTAGTTTGAGAATAAATTGAATTCCCTTAGCACTGTAGATGGTGATAGCGCACATCTTGTGCAAGCCATCGACAAATGTCACAGAAAGAGAAAAAGGAGGGGACGACACCCCCTTGGGATACCAAACTCCTTTGCATTGGGTAGGCAGGGTTTGATTTATCTTACTCTAATAGATGTTTGACTATACCGTAACAGACGGTAGACAGTTCACTTACTTACTTTCAATTCAATGTATTGTTTAATTATTCTTTCTTTCCCTTTAACTATACGAGATAGCAAGCTACTGAGCAAATCAACATTTTTCCAAGGTGTTCGTGAGGTCTAGAGACTAACTTGCTACTAGAGTGAGGCGAATGTTGTTAGCATATGTTGTTAGAACAGGCTTTATACCTTAGGCAGCTTTAACAACACCAGGGGGTCTTCTGTCACTGAATCTGAACGCCATGAAGAGAGCAACAGTGCACAAAACATAGGAAAAACACAAAAAAATGTTAGGAAAAAGGCATTCACAACGTTTGTTGCATAGTGAGCATAGGCAGACACTTTGAGACTTTGGATTTTTCATAGCTGTGGTGAAGTGTGTGTGTGTGTGTGTGTGTGTGTGTGTGTGTGTGTGTGTGTGTGTGTGTGTGTGTGTGTGTGTGTGTGTGTGTGTGTGTGTGTGTGTGTGTGTGTGTGTGTGTGTGTGTGAACATAGGTTATGCTATGCATATGTATTTATTTCATATGCGGATGTGTATATATGCATGTACGTATTTACAGCAGGGGTGTCAAACATAAGGCGCGGGGGCCAGATGTGGCCCACCAGATGGTTTAATA
Organism: Engraulis encrasicolus; assembly: GCF_034702125.1. Taxonomy (NCBI): domain Eukaryota; kingdom Metazoa; phylum Chordata; class Actinopteri; order Clupeiformes; family Engraulidae; genus Engraulis; species Engraulis encrasicolus. The sequence continues at coordinate 47,894,778 of NC_085863.1, forward strand.
CGGCCCCAGAGGTGTAGAGGGGACTTTTTTTTAAGAAGGAAATCTCAAGCCCAGTGGTTTTCAAAGTGGGGGCCGCAAGTGGGATGTCAGGGGGGCAGGCTGGCAGGAAAAATATAGAAAAATAACATGAATAACTTCTTAAATTGAATAACTTTAGTAAACCAAAATAAACCAAAATTAACCTAAACTATCTCAGTGGAATCAATTTCTTTTTTTTACAGTGTTTGTATATTATGCTTTCTGTAGTATTATGGGTTTAGGAATGCACTAGGGCTGTAACGATACACTTAACTCACGATTTGGTTCGTATCACGATTCTTGATCTACGGTTCGATACACCCAACGATTTCACATTTGCCAACAATTATATAAGTTACAAAAGGTTACAAATCATTTTTAGAAGTTTAAATATAATAATGATGATAATTTTAAGCTTGGAAGCACAATCACTTCATATCGTTTTCTGAACTGATGGGCAACAATACTTTGAAAGGGCGTATCACGATACTGCCTCCTTGTATCACGATACAGTATCGTGACTCTGTGTATCGCAATTTCTCGGTTCGATACAATATCGTTACAGCCCTAGAATGCACCAACTTCATCGAGTTGTGAAACCGGGTGCACAGAAAAAATAGTGTGGCACGGTCCATGTTAGGGGGGCCTTGGCTGGAATCTACTGGTATATGGGGGGGCCTTGTCATGGCAAAGTTTGGGAACCCCTGCTCTAGCCCATTACAAAGTTGCAGGTGTTTAAATTCTTGAGAATGAATTTGCCTTTTTTGCTTTCCATTTACAGTTAATGCTCCTGATCTACCCACTGGCATGTGATTCCGTCAGGAGGCAGAAATTTGAGATATTTCCAAATTACGCTCTGACCCACTTGAGATCACTGGAGATTGCATGCGACCCGTGAACCGAAATGAGTTTGACACCCTGATCAATGTACGCACAGTATAGGTATATGCAGGCGTGAATACATGTACTGAATGTATACCTGTATAACATTGCAGCCAGTTAAATGTCAAAAAAGTAAGTTGCCCTACTGCTTTAATTTTGTAAGTTAACTCAACTTGAGAAAGCCTCAAGTTGAGTTAAGTCTTGAGTGGAGTTAACTGACAAACGTAAGGCAGCAGGGCAACTTACTTCTTTACGTTTCACTGGCTTGCAATGTTTTACAGTGGTGCTATCTGTCATCTGGACTCAATTTACAGTGTACTATCTCATCTGGACTCTACCTGTGCTTTGTGGTGGCGTGTCACATTTCCCGGCCGCAGCAGGACAGCCGTAGCATCCTTCCTCTGGTCCCTCCTCCTTCACAACGCAGCCCGGGTTGCAGTGCCGGCCACCGGCAGGCCCGTGGTGTGTGTGTGCGACGTGGTCCACTGACCCCGGAACAGTGGCCTCGGAACGAGTCTGACCACAGCGGCTCTGCGACTCGGAAGCTAGAACAGGTCTGGAATCTGTCACCACTTCCCTGCTCCTTGGGTGACCCTGTGTTGTGTGGGATGGAGCATCGGAGCTGGGGGTCTTGAAGGAAGAGGAGGAGGAGGAAGAGGAAGAGGCGGTGGCTTCCCAGGGAGCGGAGAGACTGCGACCCGTGTCCTTGCTCAGGGAGAGTGCCGCCTCCACTGCCGCGGCATCCAAGTCCTCCACACTGTCACACACCTGTCACAGAGACGGAGAGAGATAGAGAGAGAGAGAGAGATTTTGATTTTTAAAAGCGCTTTATTTTAACAGCCAGAAAAATATCCCATTTACAAACCCAGATAACACAATGAAACCATTTAAAGAAAAAACCTAAAACCTAACCTAAATCGTAGGCTAAAAAAAAACCCTGAAAAAGTCAACTCCCCCACCTCTGACAGAGCAAATGTATCAATATCAAAGAGAGAGAGAGAGAGAGAGAGAGAGAGAGAGAGAGAGAGAGAGAGAAAGACAGAGAGAGAGAGAGAGAGAGAGAGAAAGATACAGATAGAGAGAGACAGAGAGAGAAAGACAGAGAGAGAGAGAAAGAGAGAGAGAGAGAGAGTAGCCCCTTAATGCGCGCCGTACCTCCTGTGGCACGCTGTAATAGACATTGAGAGTTAACTACTATAGCACTACACTACTACGACAGTGCACAGGGCCTTTAGTAATACATTACGACTTAGTCATTTCCATTCTGGTAACAGCTCATTTATAATGCCGTGTCTTAAGGGGTTAAATTCAGACTGTTGTGCACTCACACTAAAAACTAGAATAGTAAGCACAACTGTGTGTCTCTAATACCTAATGTAGCTCCAGACACAGTGTTGGCTTTTTTTTTTAAATCCATACTTAAAATACATTTTTGCCTTTATCTTTATTATGATAAGAAAGTTTAAAAAAGGCAGGCAATGTGGGAGGGACATATGGGGTGGGGATTGGGATATGACCCAGGCAGCACTCAAACCAGGGTCCCCATGACCAACTCCCCACATATACTGGTACGCGTGAATCAGTGCAGTGCATCACAACACCCATTCCTTTGTCACGTCCATTGACCATTAGCCTGGGATATCCCATGCTAGCAGCCTTCCACAATCATTCAGATCTGAAAGCATGGAGGCTCATGCCTAAGCGCTAGCCTTAGGTGGGGAGCCAATCTGAGAGTGGGAAGGGGTGGAGAGAGGATGACAGGCTGCGTAGCAATGGGCTACATAAATGATACATTTTACAATCATAATGTCAAAGGAACGGCCAATTGTGAACTACACCTCCCCTACAAGAAATGATGTACATCGTCCACAGACTATGGCTGAATCCCATTACACCTCTAAGGGTGAATCCCATTACACCCCTTAGCCCTATGCCGATCCCCTTTGCCTCCGTTTTGCGCGTCCACGTGTAGGCGTAGTGGCATCCCGATTCACGTTCAGACAGATGGGTAGGGGTACGGAAAAGGGCTTCCCAACCCTCCGCGCGGAGATTTTCAGACACCAGACTCCGCGACGGAGGGCTTCGACAGGTTTCCCTAAATGCATTGCGAATTCATTTAAAAATTGACGGCAAGCCACGGCACCCACAACAGCACACAAATTTAAGTATTTTCGCCGCAATTGACGGTTTTAAAGTGGTAACAATTATTCCATTGCACTAAGTTTAACATTGTCCTAATGTGTGATGGCCCTTTTCTCCGTGAAACACACATGAAAACAATCACTATTAACGTCAACCTAATGCATGGAATTAGTGACAGCTGTCAGTGTCATTCCATGATTGTCGCAGGGGTATCCCAATTCATAGCGGTTGCGTTTCAAGCCCTGCACCTTACAGCTTCATTGGAAAGCACGAGGGGCATGGGGAAGGCGCAGGGGTAGGGGTAGAGATTAGTAATGGGAATAAGCCCTACACCTTTCCTCTCTCCCTCCGTTCTGCGCGTTCATGTGTAGGGGTAGTTGCGTCCCATTTCACGTTAAGACAGAGGCGTAGGGGTAAGGAGAAGGGCTTTCTACCGCTCCAAGCGGAGATTTTCCGACACCACACTCCAAACGGAGGGCTACGACAGATTTCCCTGAATGCATTGCGAATGCCTTTGAAAACTTTGCAAGCCGCGCCATTCACAACAGCGCACAAATTTAAGTATTTTCGTAATTGACGGTTTAAAAGTGGTAATAATTATTCCATTGTACTAAGTTAAACATTGTCCCAATGTGAAATCGCCTAATACTCCATGAAACGCACGTGAAAAAAATCACTATTAACATCAACACAATGCATGGAAATCATGAAGGTTTTGCGAGGGTTGCGCAACACAGTTGTCCTTTTTTAAATTGTTGTGCGAGTAATTACAAGCAATATCGCTGGTTTAACCATAGAGAGGCTGGTTTTTTAATGCTATGGGAGTCATTCCGTAATTGTTGAAGGGGTATCTCAATTCGTAGGGATTGCGCTTCAAGCCCTGCACCTTACTGCTTCGTTTGAAAGCACGAGGGGCAAGGGGAAGGTGTAGGGGTAGGGGTGGAAATAAGTAATGGGATTCGGCCTATATCTCACTGGTGATATGGTCTGGTGATAATCAGGCAAAAGAACCATGGCTCAGGCTTACCTTGTTCTCCATGATGGCGATGATTTCCCCGACAGTGTCCAAGTCCAGCTCATCCTCTATGTAGGATGTGTTCACCAAGTCCTCCTCCTCCTCCTCTTCCTCTCTCTGCGCTGTCTTGACCTCTGCTGAGGGGGACAGAAAAGACTTTACTACCTGACTCAGCCACACCATTTCTGCCTGTACTCTACACCAGTGGTTCCCAACCTATGGGTCGGGACCCAACCTGTGGGTCGCCAAAGATCCACAGGGGGTCGCCAAGCCTTCTTGATTTTAAGGGGTTAGGGGCCTAGAAGCAACAAAATGTGAATGTAAATATTTATTCTATATTTGACCAAAGACGAATAGGCCTAACGGAATAACATAACTAAAATGACTTTTCGCAGGAAACAGAGGGTATCATGTGACTCCCTGCGCTCGCGCGGTTGGGTCACCAAAGCTTACAATGGTAAAACCATGGGTCCCTGAAGAAAAAGGTTGGGAACCACTGCTCTACACACACGCACACACAAGCACAGGCACATGCACATGAATGATCTCAGGCCTCAATTTTATGCGACCAGAAACAGCAACAACCTTGAGGCGCTTGCGGTAGCACAGCAGTGAAAATACTCTATTGTCTGATCGTACATTTCCTTTGTATTGCATCGTATTTGTTTTAATACTGCAAGTCTGAAGTATTTCAATGGGCATGCATTAAGTTTAGCTCTGCTGGTATGGTACAGGAGGCCACTACCTTTACCATGAAGTGAGAGAGAGTAGACAGAGAGAGGAAATACTGCACATTGTTGTTTGCGAAAGAAAGACAAAATGATATAGTGAGTGTGAGTGTGTCTGAGAGAGAGAGAGAAGAATATGAAGAGTGTTTGAAAAAGAGAGAGAGGGCGAGAGAGAGGAAATGAAGAGGGTTTTTTAGAGAGAGAGAGAGAGAGAGAGAGAGAGACCTGTGTGTAGAGAGGCAGGAGGGTCCGTGGCAGGGGGTGCAGAGGCAGTGGTGTGGGGGGTGCGGGGCTCAGCAGCAGGGGCCGAGGCTGAGGGGGGACCCAGGGAAGAGGGGAAGTGAGCAGGCCCAGCCTCCAGCAGACGAGACAGAGTGGGAGCCCCTACTGTTACACACAACCACCAGCAACAGCATGTACACACACGGTCACATCACACCCACCCACCCACACACACACACACAAACACAAAAACACACACAAAGCAAGCAAAGCCTTAAGCGACACAAGCATAAAGACCACACAAACACAAAAAGATACTCTTTGATGGATAAACAGTAAAGCAAGTCCGGGTACACAAGACATGAGTGCTAATTTCAGTGTTTACTACCCATTTTGGCAGGTAAAGTAGTCTTCAGTATGACATAGTATGACCTAGTTTGCCCCAGGTGCATCAGCTGATTGAATTTAAGATAAAGGAATGGAATTCTCTCTTTCTACTTGCTTTAGTTTCATGACGGAAGTCGGAACTCTGTTGTTGCCCAGTCTTACACTTTATATGTCTGTATGGGTATTGTATAGGGACTCTAGGTGTAATGTATGTATACTGTCTATGTCTAATTGTCTATGTCCACACCTAGAGTCTAGAGTCTATGTCTGTCTGCATGGGAAAGTAAGAAACGTAATTTCATTTATTTGTATGACCAGCGCATGTAAAGAAATTGACAACGAAACCGACTTGACGCGACTTGAAGCTATGGTAATGGCACTGCTTTTCTTGCTGTAGCACCTCTGTGCCTAACTGTACTCCATCACAGTAAAAAGAAAACTGTGGCCAGGGGCTGAATGGGGAGTCTGTAGAGGGGCTGAATCGGGTAGTGACACAATCAAATCAACAGCCACAGTGGCCTGTGAGCAACATCGTTCATGCCAAGTCTTGGTTAGGTGTAATGTAATGTAATGTAATGCAATATAATGTAATGTAATGACTGTGCCAAGTCCTGGTTAGGTGTAATGTAATGTAATGTAATGTAATGCAATATAATGTAATGTAATGACCGTGCCAAGTCCTGGTTAGGCGTAATGTAATGTAATGTAATGTAATGTAATTTAATGCAATATTAGGGCTGCACGATTATGAAAAAAATCATAATCACGATTATTTTGGTCAAAATCATAATCACGATTATTAATCACGATTATTGATTTTTGCTGATTTTTTGGAAAATTATAACAAGATGAAATATAACCAAGAATGAATTACATACGGGATGAGCAAAATAAAATGAATTGTAATAATTATGTAAAGGCAATAGCATGAAACTTAAGTGGACAGATTTGTGGCCAGAAACACCAGCCTGTCAGTATATTCTGGCTTCAAGGACGCTCTGAAAAGTAGGTCACTATTGCCACGATTAAATCACGATTAAAATCACGAGTTCGATTTCACTATTTAATCACGATTTTGATTATTTTTCGATTAATTGTGCAGCCCTATGCAATATAATGTAATGTAATGACTGTGCCAAGTCCTGGTTAGGTGTAATATAATGTAATGCAATATAATTTGATGTGATGTAATGTAATGTAATGTAATGTCATGTAATGGCTGTAAAGTATTTACCTGAAGCAGCCTGGGCAGGTAGCAGTGTTCCTGCCACTTGCAAGTCAATACCGTGCAGTCCCGAAAGATCCCCATCAGCTCCCTAGAAATCATACACAGGCAAAGGTCAAACTTCAGTCTGCTTTTTTTCTGTTGACAGGTACAACTGTATGGCATGGGGACATTCAAAAGCATTTTTCATTGTATAATTCACATCATTGTCATCGAAGCACTTAAAAAGGGATATGGCAATGATAGAAACAAGTGCACATAATTGGAATATATGTAGACATTAATATGTCTATTTATCAAATGGGTTCACAATCTTGAATGGAGATCCTTTTAGTGCCAAACTAAAATTCACAGAGGGCCAAAATCTAATTCTGGGACGAAGTCGCTGGCCAAACTCAATATTTATAAAATAAAAAAATGGGCTAAAATTGCGCAACCAGGTACTTCACAATTACGCATTCCCATCTAGTAGTTGAAATGTGCCTCTGCATATTCTGGTGTAGGCCTATATGAGGGTGAGACATTACACTGTCCTGGGCCCACTCACATGCCTGTGAGACACTACATTGATTTCATGTTCATGGTCATGTTACTATATGGAATATGCGGACCAACTAACAATATCATAACATCTGAAATCATCTCTCAGATTTGGCCCCCGGGCCTGAGTTTGACGTCCCTGCTTTAGTGGGTCGAGTTATGCTAGACAACAGTTCTTAAGTTCACACAGTTTCACTTGACATTCACATTCACGTATTCAATCTATCTTCTATATTGCACATTATTCCAGTTCATGTCTTTCACATGCAAACATAACAGAGTACAGAAACCAGCTATTATGCCTGCTTCATTTGAAAAGCGTTTGGTATCGTTATCTAAAACCCAAGGACAGACACTGAAGACATACAGTTCTTTTGTCTGTAGAGTGGCAGCAGTTCAGCAACATTGTATTTTGTCATATGTTCTTAACTCTTTATTTGTCGTGAAGATACACAAATTACAACAGAGACCTGGCAAATGGAGTGGCGCCCAAACAGAAAGCTTAGAACAGTAAGCATTTTAATCTGTATCAATAATGCACATATTTTCTGCTCCAGATAATTGACAGCGGGGCTGGGGAACAATTTTTCATTCGTGGGGCCAAATGTTATCAAGTCCTCCAAGGGCCGTACTAGTATGAACACAAACCAGGATTTCCCCCTGCACTTAAGCCCTATGTTGAAGGCAGCAACCTTTACAACAGGCCCCACCTTCGCTGGGTGCCCTGAAAATGCTGTATAACTTAATTGTATTGCAAATGTAACTTCTAAGATTTCTATACGAAACGTGTCATATTACCACATGTACGTAAGAGTTGTCTGGCTACTTATTCCTGTAAACACGACGACACCTCACCAGTCTAGGGCTGTTGGCTAGGAGGTTGCCCTTCTTCAGCAGCTCTGAGAGGAGAGGGGATGGTGGTGGCGTGGCCTTCTGGACCACCAGACCTCCCTGGCATGGCTCAGGCCCGGCAGTACCCGAGATGGAGACCTCCGGTATGGGAATGAAGACAGTGGTCCCCTGGCCCTACAAAAGGAATAGCACAGCAGAAAAAAAGCATAACACTCTAGGAATGATGTTGAAGTTAAATCAAGTTACACCAAAGTACATAAATACATACACAAGCTACAAGTTACATCAACAACTGTGATTTCCTTCTATACAAATGATACATTGAGCGTCAATACATTTCTTTATTTACAGGATTGACTGGAAGGAAGACCGACTGAACTATGTTTGTAAAGCTATTAATTTTAAGTCAATAGTGAGCTCATTTGTTGTACATGGAGGAAGAACACTCACCTATGATTATTACCTCAAACTCGGCTATCTAGCACCTGTTAAATACAGTATTTTAATTCTGCTTTGTCTGGCTTCGGGTTATGGCCTTGGGTTGGGGTAACACTGGGTGTATTGTCAAGTTACGTTAACATTCCTTTGAAAAGAATGGGATATTTTTCTTTAGAATGTTCACTGTACTGTCGTGTCTGCTCCATTGGTTATAGCGGAAGCAAATTCTTCGAACTGACGCATTCAGTGTAGCCCCAGGGTTATGCAACCTCAACAGTGGGGGTGTAAATAATACTGATTTACACCCCTACTCAACAGTATGCAGTGACTCACAGTGGAGCTGAGGTCCACAGGTGTGGTAGCTATGGGGCCGTCTGTGCTGGCCTGATCCAGGGCCAGTGATGCCTCGCCTCGGGGTGTGCCAACGGCCACACTGGGCGTCCGTCTTGGAGCGTTCTTCACTGCCTGTCTGGCTAGAGGGGAAGGCATTCGGTCATAGGTCACACACTTTTCTTTTTTTTCACTTCATTTTTTTTATTTAGCAACAATTAAGGCATTTAAAAGAAGAACAAAAAACTAAAACACAACCTAAATGAACAACACACTGTCCAGGTAGGGAATGGCAAATAATGGTTAACATGTTCAGTTAGTCACTGCAATGTCAATAGTCCGCTTCACAAACTTGAATGAGTGTATGGCACATCTACTTGCTGTACTTATGTATGATCGCCATACTAGAAGAAAGGGATTTTTTAAAAGGTTTTTCATCAATATTGTTTGGGCTGACCAGTCATGACCCTATGTTAGCTCTGAGAGCGAGGTTTTGAATTAATTAATTTGTGGAGTCATTGAATTGCGTGTGTTTTTATGTGTGTGTACCTGTGCGTGTGTGTGCGTGTGTGCGTGTGTGTGTGTGTGTGTGTGTGTGTGTGTGTGTGTGTGTGTGTGTGTGTGTGTGTGTGTGTGTGTGTGTGTGTGTGTGTGTGTGTGTGTGTGTGTGTGTGTGTGTGTTTGTACGTGTGTGCCTCTGCCTGCCTGATAATCAAAATATACTAAATAATGAGTTTTTTCAGTGAAGATGTCCCTGTGCGTGTTGTTACCAGAATGGCAGTGACCAATAACCAATTATAATGTATTACTATAATGTATTAGCAGTGTAGTACTATGGTAGTTAAGTTTTTACAATGAACAGTAAATGAATGTGTCCAAATGAATGTGTCAAATGAATGTGTCTACACAAAGCAGTGGCAGCACATTACTATTACTATTATTAGCGGTGGCAACACTCAAGCAGCTTCACTGGCTCCCATCACCTACATCACCTACAAAATCTTACTCCTCACATACAAATTCCTCCATGCTCTTGCTCCCCAGTACCTCTCCAATCTCATCCAGCATCACTCCCAATCAAGGTCCTTGAGGTTCTCTGGCAAGGACCCGCTTGTCATTCCCCAGTCCAGGCTACAGACTTTTTGTGACAGAGCCTTCTGTGTTGCTGACCCCACCCTTTGGAACAGTCTACCTCTCCATATCCGCCAAGCCCCCACACTGGCTATGTTCAAAAAGCACCTGAAATCACATTTACTCACTGAGGCCTATGCCCCCAACTCCACTTCTACCCCCTCCTCTCTTCTCCTCTCTATTCCCTAGCCCCATCTCCTTTTGTAAAGCAACCTTGGGTTACTTGAAAGGCGCTATATAAAGCTAAGTCATTATATTTACTATTATTAAAGGGACACTGTGCAAGAAATGGTCAAAAAAGGTACTGCAACTATGCTGCTCATTGAAACTGTGCTGCCTATTGCCAAATTTGATCTTTACATGAAAGTTTACGAAGTAATAAACAAATATTTTCTAGTATGGTAAGTACAGTCATTACAGCAGCTAAAAAATGGCCATTTTTGGAAATTCAAAATGGCAGACCATGGAGAAGATCCCCCTTTTCATGTATGAAAAGTGCAATTTTTCCAGTCATAATGAATACTTGGAATTTGATGCTGGTGGTAAGTATTCATGAAAAAGGTAACATTAGTGAATGGGCAGCATGAATTCTGGTAATTAACAACTAAAAATCTCACACAGTGTCCCTTTAAAGCATTCCACTGGCGTCATGGTGTGCATCACGAGGCTACATACCCTCATAGGCTGCCTCTGTAGCCTTCCTCTTCGCCTCAGCCTCCTCGTCCTCCTCTTTCTTCTTCCTGCAGAACATCAGTGAATGTCCAGTTATTATTTTTCAGGGTATTGATTACGGTCCCTAGAGCAATGTGGGGCTAGGTGCCTTGCTCAAGGGAATGTCAGAACATGGATGGAGGTGGAAGGGAGAGGTCAGGTGGAATTCAAACCTAAAACTCTCAGATTGATAGACCAACTCCCTAACCATTAGGCCACGGCTGCCCAGACTCCTCTGGAACGTATAACATAGCATGCGGAAAATATTCCACATCAGCACTGAGATGACAATGTAGAAATCTGCTTCATATGTCCAACACCCTTCCATTGATCTGTAATAAAGGCTCATTGTGGAATTCATGGATCCTAAGCCGTTAAGACACGACATTATAAATTTGTTACCAGAATGGCAATGACCAAGTCATAGTGCATTAATAAAGGCCCTGTGTTATGTCATAGCATTGTAGTACTATGGTAGTTAACGTTTCAGTGACTATTACAGTGTGCCACTGGAGGTACGCCGTGCATTAAGGGGCTACATATGTGCCTGCTGCTTGCTGAAGGTTCAAAGCAGTAAAGAGACAAGGACTTACAACTAAGACATGGTTAAATTGTTGTAAAACTGCAGGGTGATTTTTCAGCAAGATATTATCTCATCATATTTCACAAACAAAGCTGTTTGCACTCTGCAGATATACAGTTTCAGTGCATAAAGCGAATTGTGATGCAGTGGCAATAAATTGTGTCCGTCGCTCCTTACTGGGTAATATCGCCCCACAGCTCCTCCAGTTTGGAGTCCAGATGTCCGGCCTGAATCATCTCGGCCTCTCTCTTCAACTTCCTGTTGTGGGAAGCACACAGCATTTTACCCCAAACAGCACTCATGCCCTTGTAATTGCTCATTAATTGTGATCGTCCAGTGGTTGAAATTTGGAGACTATGTTTTCCATAATCCCTATTTTATAAATACCATTATTATTCACATAAAATAGCTGAACTAGGAAATAATGTTACTCCTGTCATCAGGAGGACATTGAGCATAAGTGTGATTCCTTAATAACTAATCAATGGATTATGTGATGATATGATCATTGTTATAATGCATTATAGATGTGTTATTAATTCATCTTGCTGAGTAACATTCTAGCTACGTGGTTGCCTCATGTCATTGCTGGCCAAGACCTGTGCTCTGGGTTCAAGTAAGCCTCTGCACAGCCAATGGGTACGCACACCATAGAGGTAGAACATTAGACTAGAGGTGATACGGTAATTTGCGACAGCACTGGAAAATGGCAATTGCAGCTCCATCTTCTGTAGGTAGACCTGTGCTCTTCAGTCAGTGCAAATCAATGGAGAACACGCCCACCTCTGCCTAAAACTGTGTGAATATGGAGTGACACATGCATATATTAATAGATCATTACATTTCAACTATTGTCCTTGTGAGTGTAAATGGCATTTTTAACACATTATTAAGCCATTTTTTTCACAGAGGTGATCCCCTCCTCTGTTAATTTACATACATCACACAGGTCTACCTCCAAGTAATGAATGCCAGGACTGTCATGAAAAGGGGGGGCGGGGTCACCTCTAATCTAATGTTCTACCTCTATGACACACACTTACCTACAGTACACTTTTATATCTATATCATCAGCTGTCATAAATATGGTTGCCTTGCCTCATATCACGGCTAGCTAAGTGTTCTGGGGTCAAGTCGTCCTCAGCAGAGGGACTGGGGCCTGGCTTACTGTACCTGTGCTTCTCCTGTGTATCTCTGATCATCCGTTTCAGCTCCTCCACCCGCTCCGCCGTCAGCTTTCGCACAATCACGTCCTCTATAGTCTCCACAACCTCTCCCTTCTCTCCACGCTTTCGCCTGCCGTGAACAAAAAAAAGCCAATTAAGAGACACTAATTGCATTTCATTATGACCATACATCTACTCAAGGGGAATTCTACTGGATGCTCTCATGAACAAGTTTAGTCTTACTTGGGAGCTTCCGTTGTCTCAAGAAGCTCTGAATACTGGGAAGCACAGTGCTGCGAGAGGACAGAAAGAAAAAGGTTAAAGGAATTGCTCAGATTTGCTTGGCTTAATCACAATCTGATTGGTAACACTTTACTTGACGCCGGTGTCATATGCATGTCATTAAAGTGTCATAAAAGTGTCATGGCACAGTTATACACGTGTCATAAACATTGTGTCCATGTCATAAGCATGGACATAACCTTGTCTTTGCCATAACTGAATGTCACTTAAGGCCAACCATGTCATGACACTTTTATGACACTGTAATGACATGCATATGACACCGGCGTCAAGTAAAGTGTTACCGCCTGATCTAACGTTTGTCATAAATCCACTGTAAAACAAAGCCACACGATCTAACCCTCTGTATCAACATTTAAAATTGAGGTCTTACCAAATTCAGGTTTTTGACAGATTATCAAATGTAAATCCACTCTGTAAGTTGTGAAATCTTTTTGACATGTCTGCAGAGTGACGGCCAGTCCTTACCTTTTGGGAGAACCAGTCAGGGGGTCGACCAGGCTCTGCAAACGGTCTGATGGCGCGACTGACAGACACCCTATTTCAAATAAATTAGAATTCATATGAAAAGCCCATGTTATAGTTTAAACCACACTTAATGACATGAATGCTCCATCATTACAAACAACTTGTCTCATGACATGTACAGCCTACCAGTTCTGGTCTCCACTCTTCATAACGGAAGATGCCAGGCATAACTTCTCTCTTACCGACCATGGCTCTGTTGGCCCCAGGAATAATTTGTGCTCTGCCAGAGTAAGCAAATATACTGTCACAGTCAGACCAAATGTACCCATTCTCTCAGGGTGAGGCATAAGTAGCCTTGTATCCTTCTAAACATTCTTATGCAACATATACTTCTACAACTACTGTGCATGGGTTGAAGTAATCATCTTTCTTAGACATTAATATTGGGACATGTGATCTTTGCATATAGGCCAAAATCCCACAACAACGCATCAGTCTCTGAACTGCAAACAGGCTTTCTTCATGCATGCGTTGCCTATAACAGGTAGTCTATCAGTTTCAGAGAAGCTCCATCTCATAGCTGTGTCGAATGTTTTGTTTGATCGCAGGATACAGGCTATCTCGCTGCAATCGAATGCATGCTGTTTTTTTCCACACTGGGTGACAGCCGCGCACAATGCATGGTTATCCGAGTTTTCCAGTCGAGATCTCATCGCATACCTGTCACATTGGTCTTCCAGGTAACCTAACCAACCAATGAGCATCTTCCATAAAAGGGATAGTTTAGTTGTCTCGCTGTGTGTCATCCCCACTCATTCAATACATGCATATGCACATCGTCTTTATGTCACCTCGAGCGCAAACGTGCCAAAGTAAAATGGAGTAAAGACTGCAAGAAAATATACTCACTTCCAACACCGCTCGCCATTTTGTCATGATTGAATTCTTCTGAGGCAAGAGTATTTATTCATAGGCGACAATGCAGGAACGTTACCCGGAAATTTTCACTTGCTTCTCGGGAAATGTAGGCACTCGTTGCGTCTTTGGAGGCGTCTTTTGGAGAGCAGCATTTACGCATAACATCGATGTCACGTAATATTATGGATGTACGAGGCTAGGTCAGCTAAAAAGCGCGATTATATGACTACCGGAAGAGCATCAGTTTCAACAGTTTGGCATGTTTTTCTTTTCACGTCATCATCTGGAATTGCACCTTTGGAGGCAGTAGTGATCTTTTATTTTGCGGACTGCAGCCGCAGCGATATCAACATCATTGGAGCAGACAGGGATGTTCATTCAGTCATTCATTCATCATTCATTCATTCATTCATTCATTCATTCGTTCAATTACTGAATGCACCACTGTAGGACCTATATCGGCAGGTTTTGTTTTAATGATATCAATAAGTAGGCATATAGGCCTATTATAAGGGGATTCTAGTCTATAACACTTGCTTAATTTTGTGCAATTTTTTGGTTGTCTATCACGCTCAGGGTGTCTTAGAGAAGGTTATTTAAAACGTGTATCTGACAACAACTTTACTCTTGGAATACACAGCGCCATTGGATTTACATACGCCAGGGCTATTGAAATGGCGGCCCTGGGGCCAGATGCGGCCCTTGGGCAGCAAGGTTCTGCGCGCACCCCCCCCCCCCCCCCCCCCCCCCCCCCCAATTGAATAGGCCTACCCCTGACATACGCCATGTACGTGCTCACTTGATAAAGATGGTCCACTAATACGTGTGCCTCATTCTGCCTTGTTGGATTTCTCGATGATAGAGAGTCTTTATTGTCATTATACAAAGTATACTGAGATTTTAGAATGATGATGCATTATAATAATAACTACTACTACTACTACTACTACGGCTACTACTAATAGGCCTAATAATAATACCATACAATAACACAATTGAAGAAGAAGAAGAAGAAGAAGAAGAAGAAGAAGAAGAAGAAGAAGAAGAAGAAGACAATGTATGTCTTGTCCATATTTCACAATATTGGTTTAGCGCTTTTGGTTGATTAAAATGTTTTGTAGAAAGTGCCGCTTAGTTATCGTCTCCTCATGGTCCGTTCGTTTCCTTCAGAATAAAAAATGAACTGGTACAGAGCTGTGCACTTAATTTACATAAGTGACTGGTGTGCTGCACAGGGTGAAGAGTAGACGCTCTGAGATAAAACCAAAAGATTGGGTAGGCTCAGAGCGGTGGGTGGGTATTCGGTAGACCCCCTCACGATATTCCTGCTAGGACCTTGGGGGAACAAAGGGAAGTCCCCAAAACCAAAGAAACTCAAGAGAAAGAACAATCTCATGGCGGGGAATGCATTGGCCACGGTGTAGTACGGGGGCGTTGCCTGAGGACACGAGTGGATGGAAAATTAACTCCCTTGCGCATGGTCATTGGTCATCCATCCACGATGGATGCCATTTTCGTACTCCGTAATTTGTGGCCAAGTAACGGCAGCTGTTGGTCAGCAGTAATTGCTGACAGACATTCACGCTGTCCTATGACCTGTTCCACAGTGAATAACATTTCCGTACTCCCCTCGCCATCATTTCCTACTACGCTGTTATGACGTGAGTAAGCCCTCTTGTCTCAATCCTCTTTGCCAAAACCCACTCACTCGTAGGCGCACGCGCGGAGCAGTGGTAGTTGGATTGGATTAAACGCCACTGAGCTGCGCTGCTGTGACGCTTCGCCGGACAAATTTCACCACGAATTTCTGAAAGGTGGGTATTGTGTCGTCGCTCTATGCACAGCGAATACGTTTTGTAGTATTACTGATAAGAGGTAATGTTTGGAAATGTTGGTTTGAATCCACAACTGTTTGAATGTGGAGGTGCGCAGTGATTCATTGTGGTTAAGAAATGTTGCTAGCGAGGACGGCTAATTGAAGGAGGCCTGGAGGCCATTGTTTCATCGACGCACAAATTTAGCGGCAAAATGGTTAACCTCTTGACTAAAGTTGTGAATAGTTTGTTCCGACGTGTATGTAATATTCAGTCCATGTAATGTATTCCAGTCTACCGACTTGCTGAGCTACACCTTCCTGGTTAGTTTTTATCTTTTTATTCAGTTAGAACTAGAGGATACTGTTAGCGGCTAACCAGTGGTTGTCACATGCTTCCTTGTTGGAAAATGCCGTGCTAGTTCACATAGAAAGTAGAGCAGCTAGCTACTAGCATTAGATATCAATTATCGTGCGTCCGAATTTCCGAAACTCAAAGATTTTCGACATGTTGAAATGTACGGGTGTAATTTCACTATTGTAAATTGTAAGCTTTGTGTCCATATGACACGGTGTTTTTCAATTTAACGGAAAATATCGTAAGACTGCTTCTTCTCCTCTGTGTCGGCAACATTAGCTATTAGCTCATTGCTTCCATAGTTAGCTGGCTAATTTTAGCCATGCGTTCATTGTATGGTGTGTAGTGGAATTGACTCTGGGACTCTTTTCCCCCCCTCATGCATGGAATGGAGGCTCTTGTCCACTCTGCCGTTCAATTTCATGAAACAGTAGTGTATATGAGTTTCACCACTTTATAGCTAAAGGAGTGTGTACTTACTGTTAATTTAAATTCCTTTCAATTTAGACTCAATCCAAACCCTTTCCAAGCATGGCTGATGAGGGATATGTTGTGCGGGTTCGTGGACTACCCTGGTCATCATCCGTGGACGAAGTTTCCAGGTTTTTTTCAGGTAAAGGCACTACATTTGAACCAAGTTATATATTGAACCAAGCATCAGGAGATGTCGAACCTAATTTGTACTCGTCCATACAGATGTCAAAGTTGCAAACAATGGCACAGCCATCCACTTCACCTACACCAGAGAAGGCAGGCCCAGCGGAGAAGCTTTTGTTGAGCTGGACACAGAGGATGACTTGAAGATCGCACTGAAGAAAGACAGGGAGTCGATGGGACACAGATATGTGGAAGGTAAGACCTAGCAGGAGCTGGGCGTATTTAAAAGGTTTTTTTTTTAACTCCAATACTTTTATCAGCCGATAAGTAATCTTGTTTTGTCTCTCTGCCACTATTATGTGCAATGTACACTGTACAGAAGTGCACTGACTACTTCACATGGTTAACTGCGGAAATATATGTGGCCAACACTGAATATTTGTGTCCTGATGTACAAAACACGAGTAAATAGATTTGGTCGAAATTGTATTGTCTTGAATTGAAGAAACTTCGAAGTGCTGAGGAATTGTTGAAAAAATCTCGAAGGTGGTCTTTGGTGTGGGGGAAAAAACAATGTCTTATCAAAAAGAGAGTCCAAGGCACTCTTCTTTTGCAAAAATGATTAAAAGCCTGTATTTAAACATGGCTATTCATTTAAAAATTGTGAATGCCCTCATGTTTTAAATGAATAGCTGTGTATTGTGTCTTGTTAAAATTGTGTCCATAAGGTTGGTTAACAATGGTATCCGCTTTGTTTCATGCAGTGTTTAAATCCAACAACGTGGAGATGGACTGGGTGATGAAGCACACAGGGCCGAGTTGCCCAGAGACCGATGGGGACGGGCTGGTGCGCTTGCGTGGCCTCCCCTTCGGCTGCAGCAAGGAGGAGATAGTTCAGTTCTTCGCAGGTATGATTAGAACTTCCTGTCACCTAACCGCTGCCAGACATAAATAAAATAGAACAGCATTTTCTTCCGTCCCCCCAAAATACAAATTTCTCGTAGATTTCTGAGTTTCTGATGCTTAATTAAGCGTCTTCTCAATTTATGTTCTGATATGTTTTTTGGATATTTTACATTTTACTGACCTTTACAACTGCCTGAATTCGATTCACTTATTCATTAACACAATTCACCGAACAACAAACCAACTTCTTACTGTCTAGACACAAGTCTTGTCATTCATTTAGGTTAACATTTTTTGTATTAGCAAAATGTTCCATTTTCACTTCTTTTAATCTTGCCATCACAATGACACTGATTATTCCTATGCAAACACTGATTTCAAAATATCGGTGAATGTACTTGCGTTTAAGTAGTTGTTCACGTATTGAGTCTAACCTTTTTTCTTCTTGTTTACTGACTTGACTGCTTTTAAAAAATGCCTTTTCTGTGTTGAAATAAAGGAGATGAAGTAAGCGCACTGTGAATGGGCATGTGACTTAATGTGTCCCCTACTGGGGTTATTTGTCCTTGGGTTGAAGGGTTGGAAATCGTGCCCAATGGGATAACATTGCCGGTGGACTTCCAGGGGAGGAGTACGGGGGAGGCCTTCGTGCAGTTTGCTTCACAGGATATAGCTGAAAAGGCTCTAAAGAAACACAAGGAAAGAATAGGGCACAGGTGGGGATGGATGGTTGGTGTGGCTGGTTAAGCTGCTTCTCTCAATGGAATTTAAAACAATCTTTGTCATGATGAGACAACTCTTGTGGTAATGTTTGTATTACATGAAAACCTGCATATGCTACATTACACTGAAACATTAACGGATATTTTAAGACGTTTTTTGTTTTTGTTTACTCTGGACATTGATGTGTACAAGTCAATACACATGGCTGCAGTTCTGAATGGATGATGCTATGGAGTGAAATCAGTGAACCTACTCTAGACTTGTAGTGATCTAATAAGAATACCACAGGTATATCCATAGAACATATAAGAACCATTTCTTTAAATCTGATATTGATATAAAATGGATTGCAGTGCTACGTTAAAATAAACGATCTTTCAGCTCCTGAACCCTCCAGAGTACCGATACTTATAGATACCAGTTGCATTATAGTCCTCAGGGCCAGCTTCCCTGTTGTTCTTTGTTCACGAGGACACGTCTGACTGAAATGTAACCCCCCTCCATTGATCGATATCATATACTTTAACATTCCTTCTCATGGTACACTTTTGTATGACAATTTGTGTTCTTAGACAGAGCTATGCAAGTCCGAAACTGCAAAACGACACCCTGGGAGGGTGGGAGGGCTCTTTTTATTTTTTCTACTAGCTACAAAATCACTGCTGAATATGAATTACAAAAAAATAGGGTCAGTGTTGTGATCACGTCCTAAACAGACAGCACACAGACCTTCATGCCACATTGGTTCAGAGCTGTGTTTTAGAAAATGTCTTGTGAATAATGTGAAGGCCAGGGATATATCTGTCTCTCTACATGATGTGCATCTTGATGACCACCTCTACATTGTTGAGTCAAAACCTTTGTACTAACCTCTGGCACTGTGCTCCGTAGGTACATTGAGATCTTCAAGAGCAGTCGTGCGGAGGTGCGGACGCACTACGAGCCTCCGCGTAAGCCCATGGGCATGCAGAGACCCGGCCCGTACGACCGGCCCAGCGGTGGTGGCGGCCGTGGCTACAACAATGGCATGAGCCGAGGGGGCTCGTTTGACCGTATGCGGAGAGGAGGCTACGGGGGAGGTGAGTCAGGTAGACCATCGATTCCCAACCACTAATTTTACACAAGCATTCTAGGGGGTACGTGGGGGAAAATCCAATAACAAATGTATGCAGCATGGTCACATTGGGATAAAGAGGGCACAAGTGGGTACTCATGTTATGACGCAGGCTTAAAAAGTGTGCACCACAAAATAGATTGGGAAACACTGGAGGAGACTACATAACCATAATCAGTCCCCAAGGAAACCCAAGTGCCCAACAGTATATACACACTGCACAAATCCACATAGATCAGCATTATGCACATCAGACATTTGCATACATTCAGGGTAGCTCCAAGTTCAACATGCATCTGAGGTGATGCTAAGAACCCTACTGTCTGGCCACTTGACACAAGGGATTTTGTGATTTGTAAGCTCATTAAGATCAGCTGGTTAAGAACCTGGTTAAATCAGACATGTCAGGAAGTGCAGTTAATCTCTGCATCGTGAGCATGCATTGAAGTTAAATACCTCGATTAGATCGATTGGCCTACAAAGGAACGGGAATGATCAATGCATCTCTTCCTTCGTTCACCCATATACTTCATTGTGCTTTACAGAGGGGCGCTACAGTGACGGGGGCTCCAATTTCCACAGCACAACAGGCCATTGTGTGCACATGAGGGGACTGCCATATCGGGCCTCAGAGAACGACATCTACAGTGTAAGTGGTGACCTATTAATCATTGTAAACATATTCATCTATAAATATAGCGTAAAGCTGTTAATCGTTGCCTGTTTGCCATCATTGAAATTAAGTTTTAAAAAAACTAAGTTTTAGTCACTTTCATGTACCATTTGCCGGTGTTACTGAAGTAAAATAAAATCAGTATTTGACTTACCTGTCAGCATTGACTTAAAAAAAAAAC
This sequence comes from Engraulis encrasicolus, assembly GCF_034702125.1. Lineage (NCBI taxonomy): Eukaryota > Metazoa > Chordata > Actinopteri > Clupeiformes > Engraulidae > Engraulis > Engraulis encrasicolus. The sequence goes on from NC_085863.1 coordinate 47,915,202, forward strand.
GTATCCAAAATGAATTTAAGTATTTATTTCTCTCCTATCTAGTTCTTCTCTCCACTCAACCCGGTGCGTGTGCACATCGAGGTGGGGCCAGATGGCAGGGTGACTGGGGAGGCCGATGTGGAGTTTGCCACGCACGAGGATGCAGTGGCGGCCATGTCAAAGGACAAGGCCAGCATGCGTAAGTCTCATAGCACCACCACCACCTGTTCAACCCAAATAGATGGTTATGTTTAAATGTACACGAGCCATAGTCTGAAAAGAAACCATTGCTGTCATGGAAAACCTTGTTGCTATCCATCACTGTAGTATGAAACCTTGTTGGTTTTTCAGAGCCCTCTAGTGACTTAGGTGTTCAAACACTTGCTTGTCTGTTGGCAAGCTTTATCTTCGATTGTCCTGCATAAAGAGGTGCAGACTGTAGAGCATGAAGGTGAGGGTTATGACTTGTTGGTTTTATTTTGGGTGTTCCAAAATGGCCGAAGTGAATTGAAAGCATCACATGACTTGTCATCCATTTTGGTATATCCAAAATATCAGACTTTGTGTGCATTCCAATATGCACACTCCCGTCCTCCACTTGTACTTGTGGCCTCGCCCTGCCTCCGTGGAGAAAATAACATGGTTTCCCTACTGTCAGCCTAGCCACAACAACTTTTGGGGGACTGTTCTTCATTCACCATCCAGATTGCAAATGAAAAAATGGCATTGGAATTGTGCTTGTGCAAGATATCGAATTAATTTTCTGTTGTCAGTGACGTCATCATGAGGTCACAAGCAGGCAAGGGAGGACAGAAGTCTGCATATTGCAACCCACCCATGAGCACCCCAGACAACTGAGTATCCATAATAAGTTCACGTGGTTGCTTTTTTTCCCCTTGTCTGTATTTTCAGAGCACCGCTATATCGAGCTGTTCCTGAACTCAACATCAGGGGGCAGCAATGGCGGCTACAGTAGCCAGATGATGGGCGGAATGGGTAAGCTATGTAAGCAGGACACCATAGGGATATTGGGGAAGGGCATTTCATATCTCACAGGTTTATGGGTATTCAGAAATTTAATATCTGTTTTTGTTTTGTGTTTACAGGCAACCAGTCATCCTATGGGCATGGCAACAGCCAGATGAGCTCTGGATACCAGGGCGGCTACAGTGGGGGGTCCAGCATGGGCGGCTACAATGATTACAGTAAGTGTCAGCTTTGTGTTCTAGTTGAGTACTCTTATTAATCCCAAAGGAAATTAAGGTGCCTTGTCAGTTTACATAAATATGCAAATTAGGGCTGGGACTCGATTAAAATGTTTAATCGCTGACTTGTAAGTATTTTGAAACGTTTTTTTTTTTCACATGGATTTTGAATAATGACTATAAATAACCTTAATCAAAATATTGTTAATTTTTAAAAGAGAACAATTTCAGCAGACTGTTCACCATGAGGCGAAATGCTGCCCTCCACACTGGTCTAGTCCAGAACTATGCAGCTATATTATAGTGCGATTAAAATTAGTTTTTTTTTATCACGATAATTTTTGTGTGATTAATTAATCGAAATTAATGCATTAATGTCCCAGCCCTAATGCAAATACACAAAGACCTAATACGCATTATTGTACATAACAGTAAAACAAAGTTGTACAAAAACTTGCTGAGAGCAGGGGTCTATTCTACAAAGCTGGTTCAGGAGTAAACCAGATTAAATTAAGTGGGAAATCGTATAATAGAAGAGCCTGGAGTCCTCGTTTTCTTTTCTGGCATCCAAGGTCTGTTTCCAGCCCATGGCCATCTCACGATCCCACCCCAAATCTCACCCACACATCTCTGGTCTTTGTCTGCCAATAGCTTATCTTTAAAGGCTTAAGGCTTAAAATACCATATGATGTGTGAAGTAGGAGTTTTGAATCGTCAACACATCTTGTTCCTCTTCATCTTATCAAAAGAGATGTGTGTGTTCCAAATATAGAAGCCATGCCTGCTTTCAGTGCTATTTTTGGGTCATGAGAGATTGTGTACTTGTCGTTGCTTCTCAATTCATGCCTTGAACTCTTTTACACATTCTTAGTTCTTGACTTTGGAAGTTGGTCTGTCTTCCCCCATTCCTCGGTTCCAAATGTTTGCATTTGTGTCTCCTGTCAGGTAACCAGAGCGGAATGAACAGCAGTTACTATGGCGGCAGCCGAGGATCCGTGGGCATGAACGGCATGGGGGGAGGATGGGGGATGTGAGGTGTTGTGAATTCAGCATGTCAGTGTTTTTTGTTTTCCTTTTTTGCCCTCTTTTTTTAAAGTTAGAGACTGTACAGACATCTGTATTGCTTGCAATGATTACAACAAGGCCAAGGTTGTTTTATATTTATCCTTCTGTTCTGTAACTTTGGTTACTAGAATCAGTGCATCCAGTTTTAATTCCTTCAATTTAAGTGACAGCACATGTGTTCCTGTCTGGCTTTAAAGTTGCACAGTTTGTAACCTGTCCCAGCCAAGTGTGTGTTTTGTATATACGGTGAAGACTGCCTGTGACCGAAGCTGCAAATGTTTCTAGCTTTCCCCCCCACTCTCAAAAGGTTAAACGTTCTTTACCTTTTGGATTTGATAACTTTTGTAGTGTCAACAGACATTATTTGAATGAGTTTTGTTTTGTTTCTTTTGTATTGAAATTAAGAGAAAAAAGTTCCTTCATGCAATTTAATACATGTGATATGCATATTTTTTATTAATATTCTTAAGGCTGTTTCATTTCCTTTCAACAATATCTGGTTGTCCACAGTAATTAAAACTTATTCAAGAAAGTTCAGTGTGTTCGCATTCTTTTCATGATTCAGACGTTTGTGTAAATGTGCATCGATCCTCTTCTTTCCCTTTGAGCGAAACTTAATTAGACCTACCCACATAACACTAAACCTGCGTGCACTGACGGTTAGTGGGGTCTTAAGTGCATACTGTTGTGGAACAGTTTCAGCACTAGGCACTGTACCCTTACTGGAGCATAGCTCGCCAAATGGTTGGCTGCTTTGCACAGCGTCTCGTGCTTGTATTTACATTTCCTTCACACCAACGGGCAACTATCACGCACTGGTATGAAAAGGTTGGTGTCTCAACATTAATTTCAAAATTATGAGACCTAACCTTGCGCGCCATCCTACGTACTTCCACCAAGACACTTGGCTCCGCACTTGAATACGAAATGGAAATGGTAGTATTAATAGTATGGTCAGGACCAGGCTACAGGCCATACCCTTCCATTGAACCCGAATGCCACGATTCTTCGGTCTCATTAACATGGTGGCTGTTCAGTGCGTGCAGTGTCCATCATTCAAGCACTTAGTTTTCGGCCATCGTCAGGGCACTGAATTTACAGAAACTTTCAGCGCCATACGCACTGTCACTCACCATATCCCAATGTTAAGTGTAGTAAGCCTTGGTAGTGTGTGAAGCGCCCAGTATAAATTGGATGGTCTACTCTTTGGTGAGCTCCGCGGAGTATACGATCATTACCAAGGCTAAAAGTCTTGGCATTGGGAAGTGGTGAGTGTCTAGTGCCCGAAGTGCGCCATTTGAGATCCAGCATGTGTCTCAGATGGCGTACTTCGGGCACCATCACTATTTCTCAGGGGTGGAAAGTAACTAATTACTTTTACTCAAGTATTGTACTTGAGTAGCTTTTATGAATACTTTGTACTTTTTAAGTAATTTTTTAAATTAATACTTTTACTTGTACTTGAGTAGGCCTACATTTTGACCTAAGTACTTTACTCAATTACACTGGAACCTGGCCTGAGTACTGAGTAAAAAAAATGACAGAGAAAAATGCCATGCACAATAATGCCACAATCCGCCGGAAATGAAAGATTGTGCAGGATAGCACACAGCATTTCCACTATTTTACTATCTTGTATCAATGTATTGGATGATGGCTGGTGCCAAGCAAGAGATAGAGGTTATGGAGGACGATATTCAAGAAAAATAAACATGACATTCTCAAGAGGAAAGCTAATTAAAAGTAACTAAGTAACTTTTACTCAAATTACATTTTAAGTGAAGTACTTTTTACTTTTACTTGAGTAGATTTTTAGATAGGCCTAGGTACTTTTACTTGTATGAGTAGAATTTAGGCAAAGATACTTTTACTTGAGTACACATTTTCTGTACTCTTTCCACCTCTGCTATTTCTCAATGTCAAGTGTTCTAGGACGTGAAACGCTTAGCGCAGTTCACCAAAGAGGATCCACTCATCGGGCGTTTCACGTCTTAGCAAGGCTATAGGCCTAACACTTGGCACAGAGAAATGGTGATCGTGCTCAAGTGCGCCATCTGGATCTCAAATGGCGCACTTCGGGCACTGTATCAGTGCGTAATTAATGCGCCATACGCACCGAAACATGAACACTGAAGTGCACAAGTGCTCCATTTGAAATTCAGAAACGGGGTAAGACATTTAGCCCCCGCTTCCATATTTCTAAACCCCAAAAAATGGCACAAATCAAACCACTACAAAGATGTTGTGATGATGAACCCACCAGGAGTTCGACGTGGGTGTACAATGGCCACTTGCCACTGAGTTCAAGGATGAGTGAGTTAAGGATGTCTGCTGTTACAGCGACAGATTTGACTGGGCAAAGGCGCAATCGATATCGGCAGACTTTAAAGTTGTTTAAAAAGGTGTTTTACAGGCCGATTGTGTCTATACATTGGACCATGCGTCATGTGTATTTGTCGCGTAGCCTACTCATAAAGGTGTGGTTACCACTGTCAGGAAGCACTGAGGGCATGGCATGCTATAAAGCAACCAGAAGACGCTAGAGTGGTCCAGTTTTGGCTGCTCTGGTTGATCTGAGGTCTGTGGCCGCTAAGACGTTTCCAAGTGACTTATTTTTTTTTTACGAAGATGGGAATAGGATTTGCTACGAGGAGCTTCTATTTGTTCGGTAATATTAACGATGTTGGCAATTTGGTTCATATTTACGCACGTTGTGTACAGCGCTTTTGCTGAAGAAAGTCATATCTACATGAGCTTTGTTGACGTAGTTTTTTTCACGAAGCAGCCATACATTAGGCTATTTGATGATCTTAATAACCATGGGCATTTATGTTTTTTATTATCTTCCCAAAGTTCTTTTCAGACTCTACAGTTGCGCATCCATTCATTCAGGCGACACCTCCAGAATGGATATTGCCAGTACTCGAAGTGATGGACTGACAACATTTGGAGTTGAACTTTTTACTTCAGGAGATTATGAGGCTGAAACTGATTATCGGGTTTCCCCTACTGGTAATTACATATTTTTGCGTCATATACAGCATGGCACCTGCCCTTTAGACTTTTTACAACATAGCCTATAAACCCCATTCTGTGTCTCACAAGTTGACACTTACACAATCTTACAAAAGTAAGATAATTGAAGCTTTTTGTACAACTTCAACACAAGGTGGTGTGTTGCTTTGATATAGACCCGTTTCATCAAAATGACTTTTTTTCATTTCCAGCTTCAGAGCAACCAAATAACTCTTCAACAATGCCTTCAGAACAGCCAACTATTCATCCTACTGCCATGAACACCACACAAAATGAAAGCAATCCCTGCCTGGACAGTCATCAGAACTTCTGTATATCTGGAACCTGCCAGTATCATATGGACCTAAAAACTATATCTTGCAAGTGAGTTAAAAGCACCCTTTATTTAAGCAATATCAGTTTAGTTTAGTTTGTGTGTGTGTGTACTCATTATTTACTCTTTATATATATATAAAAAAAACACTAACCCCTCTTTGCAACTGCACTTGTTGTTCTGTATATCTCCTGTGCACTTTGTATTTGCTTGTGATGTTGGCTTGATTATGTCCTGTTTTGAAAGTCGCTTTGATTATAAAGCGTCTGCCAAATGCAATGTAATGTAGTGTAATGTAATATCATTCATTTGAATGTTTATGTGTGTGACCAGTATGTGCACCATGCACATCCTCTTATGAATGACTAAAGAATCTGCTATGGTAAAGGTGATGTGTTGTAATGCAATGTAACACGTAGACTAGAGTCTGTACTTAAGGACTGGATAATGTTATTGGCAGGTGCTATCCGGGTTTCGAGGGTGAGAGATGCCACTCCATCAGCATGGAGTTGTTAAGAAGACGCACCAAACCTTATGATCTGACGACGGTGATAGTACCGGTGGTCCTCTCCATCTCATGCCTGGCTGTCTTCATTCTCTTGCTGGTGATAAGGTTTGTTGCCCTACTTTGTAACACAAACGATTTCACACTGAAGAAGGGTGCAAGCCCGAAACGTCTGTGAGGCGATTAAAAAAGCAAAAAGAAGTCTGATGAGTGCTTTATTCATTTATTTCTGAGATTTGAGTTCATTCATTGGCAAAGTTAAGCACCCAGTGTAGAGCATTAGACTACAAGGTGTTGAGCGCTCTTCCTGATCCCTCTACTTTGTAACACTACAGAACAGAACAGTCATGTCACCACAACTGTTTAGGACACCACGGACTTGCAGCTCACCTACTATATATCTAAACTTTCAGACATCAAAGCAAACCGAAGCTACATGAAGACTGTGAAGAAAAAAATCATCTTCAAATGACCCCAGTCCTCGAGCTGTGAAACAATTGGTAAGTAAGTAGTTAAGTCAAAGCATGTATTAATATTTGAATGTATTGTAAGCCTGCTGTGTGTGTGTGTGTGTGTGTGTGTGTGTGTGTGTGTGTGTGTGTGTGTGTGTGTGTGTGTGTGTGTGTGTGTGCAGGCCCGGGTTAACGCACAGGCTAGATATGGCTGCAGCCTAGGGGCATTCATCTGCCATTGGGCTCCCATTTGCCTCAAAGGGTCATCTTGAAATGTTGCTTATACTCAACTCCACCGTTGGCAGACATACAGTATACCTCAATCCTGGCTCAGAATTATGACGCTGTCTGAATTATGATGCTGTCCAAGTAATTTTGTGGCAGAATCTGCTCTCTACGGGGGCCTAGCAACCTGTAATCCAGGCCCCTGGGCCGCAATAATCCAGGGCCCCGTGTGTGTGTTTGAGTGATATTTTACACTGACTTCCTGCATCTCTGATTGATTTGTCTTAATGTCATCAGGGGGGAAAGGACAGAAACCAGAAACTCTACCTCAGACTAGAAGATGGAAAAGGGAATTCCACATCATCTGGGGAGGTGTGGCCAGACACGTTGCCTGAGTCAAGTCACAGGAAAAAGAAGGGAAGACAGATGCTGAAGAGAGGACTGAACTGGAACCATAACAAGGGCCACACAGGGACGCGTGCTGCTGTCCTCGGTCTGGGGGATGGGGTGTTGTTGTGACCTTGGAGTCTACAGCTCCGACCTCGGACGTCGAACCCCGAAAAACATTAGGACACGCAACAGGCCGAAAGCCGGCACTTACACCTGGAACTGCTGTTTGTAAAGTGGGGATGCCCCAGTCAGCTTGGCGTTATGTGTTGTTGGTGCATGGACATTCGTCACCTTGAGCCTAATGGAAGTGAAGATTTTGCCCATCACCTATTACCCATCTTGGATATGTTGCAGACACTCAAAAACAAGCGTCCGTATGACCACCATACGAAACAGTTACACACAAGCCATAATTGCTCTTTGTTGCAAGATCATTGTACTTCTTATAAGCTTGTGTTTGTCCCCCAATGCTTCAATTCCAGTAGCGGTGTGTTGCATTTGCCATTCAATCCAGGCTATTGCTGCCATACTTGTATTACGTTTCTGTATTACTTCCTGCCTTTAATTTATTTTTCTATTTAACTATTTATTTTGTATTTATTGTGTGAATGTACATGTATATTTATTTCTCTGGTTTGTGATGCGCACAGTGAGAGAATGCAATTGTGTGTAACTGTGAGAGAATGCAATTTCATCACCACACACAGGAAATTCACTGTAATATTATGACTGATAATAAATACGTCAAGAGACTACAACAAAAGCATTGTTTGTGAAATTCATGAGAAACACGAGAACAACATGACCTTCCATTGTGGTCCATGGCTTCCATGTTGTTCATGTAGCCTATGTATTCCATTGGAGACATTTTTGGCAGTGTCCTTGAAATTCCTTGCCAGTCCTTGGTCTAATAGACAAGGGTGGAGCAGTTGACCTCATAAAATAAATAATACTATTAATATTATTAACATAGACATGGACACAGCTAACAGTCCCATAGAATTGATAGGCTATGACAGATTTACCAAAGAAATATGAAATATTATTTTAATGACTTATCAATAAGCCAGTAATTAAACTTCCTACTGTCAAATGGGGAGAACCAATGGCTGTGTGTAAGGGGGAGGGAGAACAATGCCGATATGGTCCAAAAAGTAACGGGTTTACTGCACCATGCAACTTTTATTACCCTCCAGGCAAACAAAGGCCGCAAATATTTTGTAACTATGCACACACATCACCTAGCACGGCAGTGTTGCAGGCTACGCACAATGCGTCACTGCAATCGCCACACCCTGATGTGAAGCGCTCGAGCTGCACATGTGTTTTCCTTCAGCAAGATGGCGGCGCCCATTGATCTAGAGTTGAAGAAGGTAATCTTTGATGCGCGCTTTTGCTATTTTGTGGAATTTTTACTTTCTTATAGTTGTTCCAATATATTGCGTACTGTAGAGAGATGGATTTCATGTCATATACAGACAAAGCCGTTTAGTGTATAACGTTATAAGGTTAGTTGTTGGGTAGCTATTAGCTTAAGAATGCTAACTAATGCTAGCTGCCTGGCAAATGATTTGACACTAAACCATTGATAAGCTGCTAGTGTTAAAAATACATGGTTGTGTATCACCGATATCGGAACATCCCGTTGAACCAAAACATTATCATTTAAACACTCGTCTCGATGTTATCAAGTCACATTGCAACGTAAACGAATCAGTCCTGTGGTTTTGTCCCGATAGGCTTTCGCAGAGCTGCAGTCTAAAGTAATTGACACCCAGCAGAAAGCGAAGATGGCAGATCTGCAAATTGATCAACTGAACCGTGTAAAGAAACATGCTAATTTGACACATGTCGAATTAACACCGCTTCCAGAGACCACGCGCATGTACGAAGGAGTTGGACGAATGTAGGTATCCGATCCATTGCCCTAAATGGAATTGCCACACCCCCATACACCCTGTCCCTTCTTTCTGCCCTTAATCAGCACATTTATCCCTGAATCATTTATCAAGCCCGTAGTGTAAACAGTTCTAAGTGTTAACAGAGACATATTGCCTGTCTGTGTTGTGTTTTTAAGGTTCATCCTGCAGTCCAAAGATGAGATCAGTAAACAGCTGACAGACAAGCAGAAGACTGCAGATGACAAGATCAAAGAACTGGAGGTGTGTGTCATCACTCAACATGTTCATACTGGCAGCCCTGTATTTACATTTCTATGTAGGGTGGATAACAGTTTGGATTTCTCCAGTCAGTTCCTTTAAGTACATTGTGCATTCGTTTTTTTTCTCCCCCAACCCAGTTGTATGTTTCGTGTGAGTAGATTCAACTCTATTTTCATTATGTAAAGGTGTAGCTGTCTTTGCAGTATTTTCTCTTCTTGTATTATGCATACAGGTGTTCATGTGCTTTCTATGCATTATCAGAACCAAAAGGATACAAAGTCATAACTGGTCGTATTTATCCCAGAAATGCATGGTGACATACTCCGTCGATGACTAAATTGGCCTGTTCAGACCAAGTGGGTAGAAATTACATGCATATTTTCAATCACTAGAAGTATAGCCATAAATGAAGAGCCAGTGGAATGAGACCTAAAATAGTAGATTTAGAGAGGATTAACATGATGATAAACATGATGATTAACATATGAATGGTAATTAACGTAAAATTAGGAAGGATAAATCAGTCATCACCCCATAATGAAGGGTGAACGGAATCAAGTCAGGTCAGCTTTTATTGTCACTTTCTTCATACATGGGAAATGAAATTACGTTTTCTCTCTATACTATGCTAGGACATAGACATACAGGACTGACATTTTACAGACTGACATCAAGTGCAAGACAGGACAGGTAACATAAGTGGTCAATAATAAATACAGTACAAACATTCAACATTTAACATTCAACATGTAAACAGAAGATACAATGAATATAGAAAGTAGACATTACAATAATAGAAATAATAACCGTGACAGTAGCAATATTAACAGTATAATACAATAGTTGTATGAATGGAAAGAAACAGAAATGGACTCCTAGAGCAGATGGTTACTCCATTGCATCACCGCACAAGGAAGGCCTAGTGCAGGGCTATTCAAATGGAGGCCCTGGGGCCAGATACGGCCCTTGGATGGCAAGGTCCTGGCCCCCATATAGGTCAGAGCAAAATGAAAACAAATGATGTGTGCTGTCTGTGGCCGTGCATAATTTGCAAACACTAACACTTCAGGTTAGGGATATCTCTACTATACATTCGCATTAGAGTGAAATGTTATCTAAAACAGTGTCATAAATAGACCACCATAAGGCTACTAAGAAAATAGAGAAGCTAATATCTGTTCTGTCTGGAAAGCTATCTGCTTGTTTCGCACCCTTACCTCTGACACCGTGCTGCTCGCAGTTATACAGAATCTATGTTTGGCCCCTTCACTGGAAGGAATTTGAAAAACTGGCCCTCTGTGACTTTTAATTGAGTACCCCTGGCCTAGTGGAAAGCTACTACTGTAGACATCAATGATCAGGCAACCTTGATGGGTCTGAAGATGGATAGATAATAGATATCAACTTTATTCATGCCCAAGGTAAAATTCGTGATGAGGTGGTAGCTGTGCTCTACAACAGTGGTTCTTAACCTGGGGTGCGGGCACCCCCTGGGGGTGCGCCAGAGATTGCAGGGGGTCCACGGAATATTGTCTGCGTTAAGGTTGCGACCAAAATTCTGTTTGCAAACATTATAATTAGGCCAAATCAAAACCAAATTAAAACAAGTTTTGGTCCCCATGAAAAGTCAATAAGGTATTGACTAATGAGTTGACCTCGAATGAGTTGTAATCATTGTAATTAATTACTTTCATCCATTTTTAGTGCGCATATTAGCCTATGTAGAGAAGTTTGGGTTGCTGGGGTGCGCATGCTATCTTGGGTACAGGTAAGGGGGTGCTTTAAGAAAAAAAGGTTAAGAGCCGCTGCTCTACGATACTAACTCTGCTTGTAATTCCTTGTGTAAATAAGTGTAAGTACCTTTCCAGTGCCACCCAGTGAGGCAAAATATTGTCAAATCTGTGGACTTGGATTGTCAACGTGTTTTTTCCCCTCTCATGTTTTTTTCCCTTTTCCCATTGTGGCTCTCAAAAGGCTTGTTGAGTGATGTCATACGTCCATGATAAAGTTGCAAATGCGGTGAGGTTTTGTGGCTTGCCACCCTCAGCAAGAAAATGTGAGGCCACCGCAGACCATAAATACAGGTTTCATTTCAGGAGGCCTCTATATTTAGAAAGTCGCTTTGACTTTTTGTCAGCGGAGTATGGTCAGCTATGAGGAACAGGGGATGAGGGCAACCCATAAAGTAGGCTTCCCTCCTCACGTCTTGCCTTACCTCACCTCTCCTGCCGTGTGGATGTGTTTGAGTATGGGAGCAGGTGTCAGGAAGGGTGTGGTGACGCAGGGGAAATGACCTGAGTGGGCACTTCAGTGACTCAGCGTGTTGGCATCTGGTGTTCAGCCTTGATGATCCCTTTGGCTCAAGGGTGGTCATGGCATTTTTTATTATTTATTATTCTTTCTTTTGAATTTCGTGCTGTCTAGACTGCTGTTGGAGGTTGTATATTAACCTATTGGGCTCTGATGAATTGCACGTGGCATGGTGAGTGTCTGTGCAGGTAAATCACTGGCATTCCTGTCTGTGCGTCTCTGTCCTTTTCCGGCTTCCGCTCTGACAGTAATCAAAGGTGCTGTTTATTGTGCCATTTAGGGTTGCCATGTCACACGCTTGGCACTTTTATGCCATCTCTCTCACACTGACCCGAGGAAAGCAAATATTAACTCATTACATTTCATTACATTGCACTTAGCTGATGTGTTTATCCAAGCCAACTTAGTTGTTTACAGGCTGTTGGTTACAGTCCCTGGAACAGTTGAGGTGCTTTGATCAGGGTCACCTCAGCCGTGGAATGTGATAGTGGAGTGTGGGATTCAAACCTGCGACTCTCTAATCTAAAGCCTATCTCCTTAAGCATTAGGCCACTGCTGCTCCGTTAGATAGTTAGATACTGTACAGACATCTGTATTGTTGCAACTAAGGATGACTTCATTTTGTAGTATTCTTGCACACCTCCTTGGACCAGGTGTGTAGGAGGGGAACACCTGCTTTTACTTGCGACGTTTCGGTCTCATCTTTTCCTCGCTCATGCACATATGCACACATGCACAGTGCATGGGAAAAGCGTGAAATGTATCAACTTGTGTGAAATGTAAAATCTTTTAGTGATGTATGACCTATTCCTTATATATTGTCAAGGGGGTGACTCATACTAAAGTAGCCTTCTAATTTTGCTTAGGTGCTACTTAAGTGCTATTGGGAAATATTAGGTCCCAGTTGATTCTGTCTCTGACAACTTCATTTCTATGGAAGATTTGTCAAACCAAGCTCCATCGAAGAGCTCGGACCGATAGCCATGCTACTATCGTGCAGCTAAGCTAACTACAACTCGGCTTTTAATCAAAACGACCCCCCCCCCCTTCGATTTCAACAAACGGTTTGTCAAGACCAGTGAGTCAGTCAGCATACCCAGCCACAAGCCACAAGTACATCCTGTCGCCCTCACCTGCTTGATGTTGTACAGCACTTCTAAGAAAACACTAAGCCCATGTTTTCCTTATGCAGTATGGATGGTTTCAAGACACCTCCAGGCTGGCAGTTGAAGTGAAGGCGATCGGATGGCTGGTTTCCTGTCTAGAGGGAATTGTTGGAGCTTGTTCCCTGTCTGTCTGGTTGTGTGCGGGAAGCCTTTTTTCTTTTTCTTCTTTTTTTTTTTTTTTACAGCTCTTAAACAGCGTGTAGTAATCAGCAATCCGAGACTTGTGCGTGTATATAGTTGCACTTTTAGTGTGTAGACTGGGTGGGATGGGTCATAAACGACTGATTTCTTCACTTCTTTCATGGTAGTATGTGGGTCTGTCTGGAAATCTCCATTACTTCTGACCGCTCACTGACTAGTGTGCGTGCGAAGCCTTTGATAATGGGCGGTGATGAAATATTTGCTTTTCCTTATGCCAGAAAACTTGCTTAATCATTGTCCAAAAATCATTCCTAAAATATTTGTCACCCTGGCAATGTGTATTTACTGTCTAATTTGATAACTTAGTCGTAGTCTTTTGAAAAAAAATTTGAAATTAATTATTCCTACTCCACTGTTAGGTAATGTACCTGCTTAACAAAAGTCCTTGTCTGTGTAAGTGTGAGCGAGAGACAGATTGAGTCAATCTGACCAGACTGACATTCGTTGTTTAGGGTGACGGGCAGAATAAAAATGTGCTCAACTGGATGACGTGTGGCGGCTAACATTCAGGGTCTACGTGTTAGCCTGCATCTCAACACACGCGTGAAGAATGCATCAGATAAATAAGAAGGAATCAGATGAATGTCGTCAGCGTTGTCTAAATACCCACATCACAGAGGATGATGGCAGCCTCAGGGTCTTCCTGTGTCCTAGCTTGGGATACTGCCGAGCTTTGTTAGGGCCTAGGACAAAGTCATCCGAAAGTGCCCCCAACCCAACACATACAATGTAATGAGGACCCAATTCCTGGGCCCGCGACAAATTGGAATAGGAACGCGCTCCCTCTACACAAGGCATTTTACACGACGACGTTATGGTTCAAGCACTTCAAAACAAATGGTCTGCTCAACACTTGAGCATAAAGTCATATGTTTACATACATCTAATTCATTAATAAATGTATTGGAAGATCTCCAGCAAACAGATGCCTCTGTCTGGCTTGGGGATTCCAGAGAAAGTTAGACTTATCCTTGAGCTTGCCTCTGGACAAGATTCCACTTGATGGCAAGGGAAGGGCTGCGTGCAGGGTTACAGGGTAGAAGAGGTAGGTGAGGGTGGAGGGGCAGCCATGAGCCAAGCTTTCTCGAAGCAGCGCTTAGATTCCTTCCTCAGCCTTGGCTTTGGCCTTTTTTTTGTCTTCACTGTGACATCACTGCATGACAGTTTTTGAACGGATCTTGCAATTGCGCAAAATTAGAAGTTTCTGAAATGTGACATCTGAAATGATCTGCAACTTTGTCTAAAACCCAGATTTATGTCATTCCAGTGAGTGTGTGCACGTTTCTTCCTCTAGATTAGTGTTTATCAACGGGGGCGGTACAGTCCCCCAGGGGGGCGTTGGTGAGCCCTAGGGGGGCGTTGAGAAGGATACAGTTGAGAGGGGGGCTGTGCTTAGTTGTCATTGGGGGCATTAGTGCATTTCAATTGTTTCATAGTTAGGGCACTGGCAGGCTTGTGATGAGGGCAAGGGGACGTTTGTAGGCTTAGGATGTGGTCCAGGCTGATTTGTTTAAAAAGGTTGCTCTCTTTTTTTAACTTCTTTTTATTTTGATTACCATAGTCATACAGTGAAGGTTGCTCTCTTGATAGATTTCTTATGCATATTAGTTGTGCTTTTCGATAATGCCTTAGTGAGTGTAAACCTTGTATAAAATGTAATGTGCCATGGAGCTACAGCTACACAGTCATAAGGGTACAATGGTTAATGATTTGTTTCAACAGTATGAATGCAATGGTATACATCTTAGCTGTCTGTTAGGAGAGAAAAAGAGTTGGCCAAGCGGCTTCACTTTTATACTAGTATTCTACAATAGTAGGACAAGTTTTATTATTATGTATGTGTGGCCCTAATCTTTTTTTGGTCAGTTTTAATAGTCCAAGCAAAATCTGGAAAATATGTGCTCTACAAAACATTAAAAAAAACTTCTGTCACAGAAATAATGGTAGCATTTATTTCTTTCGCTCTGGAAATTACAAAGGGTGTATGCCGAGATGTCTTCATATTCAACCATTTCTTCAGTGCAAGGATCACAGTAACAAACCAATGATAAGTCGATGGGATTCTGCTTTGAAAAATTATCTCACATCTTTCCCTGTGATGACTTGCAACAAAGAGCTACTTTTTCCCCCAGTGTCATAAGCGGAAGACGACAGATGAGTGGTTCCATTCACTGAGAGACAATGAAGGACCTTTTGCCTTGACAGCCCCAGCTAAACCACAGCTTCTCCACAACTGCCTCAAGTTTCTGAATGGCTACGTTTACATGACACATTTAATTCGGAATCAACTCCGTTTAATTCTGAATAAAGCTTAATTCCACTTTGAAAACGTCATGTAAACACTTCTTAATTCAGAATTAAATGAAAGATCAAAGGAAACTCGACGGAACTATTTCGAAATTATTAATTCGGAATTGAAACAGTCATGTTAATGTAGCAAATGTCAGCACTGGCACCTGACGATCTGTCTCTCAACCATGCGCATTTGTTTTTTTGGTTTTTGTTTGTGTTTTGTGCTGGTTGTCTGTGTGTATGCATGCTGTTGTTAGTATTTGTTAGGGTTTGTTTGGTATTTCCAGGGAACCTCAACTTGCATTATTTCCAAGGAACAGCTATTAAGTTTCGTGAACTTCCGTCGTATATAATATATGATGCATTATGTATATTTAACCACTGTCACACACTTCAACAGCTGTGCCACAGCCCTCCAAACATGTTGCTTTGAGCAGCTTTGAACATTTGCATTACATTACATTATCCCAAGGTGAAACTGGGACAGTGATGACATGACCCGGTTGAAAGTAGCGTTTGAAGAGCTCGGAACGACAAATTGACAGTGTGTAGCGGGTGCTTGTGTATGTGATTATTATTCCTTGTTTTGGAAGTACGGATGAACTCGCTGCCCTAGATCGGAAGCAGAGCTTGTCCCTCTTTTTCTGTTTGGGTCGCGTGTTTTTGCGTCACCACGCAGGGCAGGCACCTCGGCCTCCATATTTAGTTAGGTATGCTGCTGCACACTCACCTGCCGGACACGGAGATGACCGTCACAGACCGTCTGTCTGTCAGCCAGTGTGTCTGGGTAATATCTGGAGAATGGTCTTCCCCCAGTGTCTGGCCTAATAAAGCAGCAATACCTTGTCTAAACCTCTTAAGATGTTGTTTCCACAATCCTTTCAGTAGTTCATGAACTTGCATAATAGTTTGAGCGTCACTATTGGATTTGCTATTGAATCATGGGCTGCATACCTTACATATGGTGCCTGAAAAAAAGACATCTGCAAATTTGAATGACCTCGTACATGAGGACTTTTCACTGCTACTACGATATGTACTGATCGCATAAGCCAGTGTCAGTAGTACTTGGAACAATGTTCAAGAGAAAAGCACTGCTTTGATTCTGTGTTGTTCTGAATCCATTTGGCCTCACTCCACGTGTGGTGCCATGCCACCATCAAATGAAATACTCTTCTTCCAACCTCAACTTTGATCAGGAGCGACACTCATCAAGTTAGCTGGGAAAGCACTGTTTGTTGTATTCACTTGAAAGTGACTTCCTAAGGCCTTGAGATGACTGTGGCTATGAGGCCATTTCTGATGTCTCCACACTGACAGAAATGACGCCTAGCTCAGTCTCTCCAGTTATCGTGGAAAGTTGCCTTTCTTTTCCCCACCATTGTAATAGATGAGAAGCAAGAAGACAAGAGAAGACAATGATGGATCTGTATTTCTGTTGTACATACAATCATCTGTTTTAGTCAGTAATCTGGATGAGCCGCTTGGAGGAGTTTTTTTTATTGTAGGACAGTAGGTAACCACATTCCTCTGATGACCTTTTAAGAGATCTTCTTCAGAAGTATATTGTGCACAAAGGGGTGGTTGTTATCCAATTTTTGTTGTTGTTGTTGACTCTGTTGGTTGTAACGTTGGGGGTTGCACTTCCCTCCCGTTGAGAGCAGACTGCCCCCATGGTGTTTCACTGTGTGCAGGTGACTTGGTGATTGTAAGAGATACCACATCCATCGTGAAAATTTTATTAGGATTTTATACTTTATTAGGATGCTTAGGAAGGCTGGACTGAATTACCGCCCTCTTACCCAGGCCTACAGAGGACTTGTAGAGAGCATCCTCACAACAGGCATCACTGTCTGGTATGGCAACATCACTCAGGCTGAAAGGAAGTCTTTGCAACGAATAATCAAGACTGCGGAGAGGATTATAGGCACAGCACTTCCCTCCATGGACTCCATATATGTACAGCGCAGCCATAGGAGAGCAGAGAGAATCATTAAAGACCCACTCCATCCAGCTAACTCTCTGCTCAAACACAAGAACTGCATATACAAACTGAGACACAGTAGAGCGGACAGCATTCCTACCAGAAAAGCAAGGTTTTTCAACAGTTTCTTCCCAGCAACAGTGAGGCTGTTGGCAAAGAAGAACATTTGACACCTTTTTTATTATTCTTTTGATCTCTTTGATTTTTATCACTTTTTAATGTATTTTTCTATTTAATTCTATTTATTGACTCAGAGGGCCTGCACAAGAGTTCCTATGTGCTTGGACTACTAGTTCATGCACAAATGGCAAATAAAGTACTTTGAACTTTTGAACTTTGAACTTTATCTTAACAGTGCTTGACGGAATATTTAAGTGTAATTTCAGATTTCACTTATATTTCATGGATTCTCTCGCTCTCGCTCTCGCTCTCGCTCTCGCTCTCTCTCTCTCTCTCTCTCTCTCTCTCTCTCTCTCTCTCTCTCTCTCACACTCTTTCTCTCTCTCTCTCTCTCTCTCTCTCTCTCTCTCTCTCCATCTCATTAGTAATCCATCCCCTGTTGTTCAAACTGACCTCTCTCTCTGCTCCTCCTGCAGTGTGTTCAGAGGGGGGTGAAAGGGCACGCACTGAAAATGTAACACTGATTTTGCGACAAGTGTGGAGGACGCTCCCACAAGCATATTTCTTAAAAAGTATAATTTTTTGCCCATTTGACCCTAGATAAAAATAACCTCTCCAGATATCCTCGGTCCACAGCAAAAACACTGTAGTCTGTTTATCCCCCCCAACCATAAAGAACACCTTCAGTCACCACTGGTCTGTTTTTAGACTTTTTTTTGACAAAAAAGTACACATGCCTAGTCAAGCCAGGCTTTGGTGTTCATCATGACCTGTGAATGCTCTTGTCACAATTTTGGGAACATTTTTTAGCATTTTCACAATGCAGACTCATTGCTATGGAAAACATGAAGTCTGTATATGTGTTACATATATTCAACTGATATGGGTTTTCAGACCTGTTGGGTTTATGGCCCATACCGTATCAATATTTACACGAATCAGGGTTTGTTAAGGACCTATGTAATTTGACGTTTTGGAACTGATGTAATTAATGATGTGTAAATGTCTATTGCTAGAGTGTAGCCTTATATTCTGCTGAATAAATGTAAGGTTTTTGATGGCTTGGTGATGTGACATCATGGTGAGGTGACCTGGTGAGATGTTACATAACATTATTACATTACATTACATTACAATTAAGCCAGATTCGCACGGGATAAATATTACCTATGGACCTCTGGTAATTCGCAATTACCCCCGGACCTCTGTGATTTTCCGTGGCACATTCGGATGGGATAAGCAAACGTCTGTTATTCACTCAATTCACAGACATTATAAGGGGTTGCAAACGGCGCGCATATCCGTAATTATTCCAAATTACCGGGGGGTCCATAGGTAAGAAAATTCCCATCCGAATCGGGCTTTAGCTGTCGCTTTTCTCCAAAGTGACTTACACTGTGTGCAGAATTATTAGGCAAACATGTTTTTTGACCATATTGTCCATTATATGCATATTTTCCGCCAACAAACTTTATGGACATGAACACCTATTGGATTTAAGCAATCCAGGTCATGCATATTGGTATAATAAGAGACAGTGTGATCGGAGGGGCCCAATACCCTATATCAGGGCAAAATTAGTGTGCATAATTATTAGGCAACTTTGTTTTCCTCTGGGAAAATAGGCCACAAAGGAGATCTAACAAACTCTGAAAAGTCTATCAACAATTTTGAAGTTTTCCTGAGGGATGAGGGTCATATCCGTCTAATGCACCGTTACGAAGTCATCAGTGTCACATGCATTGTGCTCACAAAGTAACTGCCGAATTGAGAAGAATTGAAGGTCAAACTATCACAAAATGATTACCCTGCAGTGCTGTTATATCCCAGAACTGAAACCTACATTGTGTGTCCACAAGAACATTGTATTCAGCACTCAGAGACATGACCAAGGTAAAACAGGTTGAAACCTGAAGACCACTCAACAAGAAATGCAGTCAAGACTGTGTCAAGAAAGGTCTTTAGACAATTTTGTCAATGGTTTTATGAACTTGTGAAAGTGACTGTTAATGGACCAGATCGATGAGCCCATGGCTAAATCGGTAATGTTCACACTCAGATGAGTTCCTGAGTTCTACTCAAATGCCAGCAGAATACTGCATGAATACAGTATATCACGAAAGTGAATACACCCCTCACAGTTTTGCAGATTTTTGAGTATATCTTTTCATAGGAAATCATTACAGAAATGTAACTTTGACACAATGATTAGTGACCTTTTAACAACATATTTAACCGCTTAAATTTCTTGTTCACTCAGAAATAAACAAAATACAGCCATTAATGTTTGAACATGTACTCACAAAAGTGAGTGCACCCCAGATTAAAATGCGGTAGAGAAGGGGCTATGTTGGCTCGAATCGTCTCGAAATGAAACGAAATGAAAAGGGATGACAAGGGAGGTCATCAGTGTGCGTTTCAACCTTTCTTTGCATTGAACTTTTAAATTTTGAGTCTGCATCTGGCTTAAATAGATTGGTGTGAGATTTGAATGCAATCCTATGGAGAATATCATGATCTGCTTCAGTAGTCACAGTGCATGTTGACATGCATGTTTCTTTTAGGTGTATTTCAGATTGCCAATGTTGACAGCATTCATGCATCCCCAAACCATGTCAGTCCCACTACCATGCTTGGCTTATGAGAGGATACACCTTTTTTGTAAAACTCACTTGTTTACCACCACACATGCTTGACACCATCTAAAGCAAATTTGTTTATCTTGGTCTCTTCAGATCACACAACATGGTTCCAGTGATCCATATCCTTGGTCTGTTCATCTCTCTTGAGACCAAGATAAACAAATTTGCTTTAGATGGTGTCAAGCATGTGTGGTGGTAAACAAGTGAGTTTTACAATAAAGGTGTATCCTCTCATAAGCCAAGCATGGTACTGTGACTACGGAAGCAGATCATGATATTCTCCATAGGATTGCATTCAAATCTCACACCAATCTATTTAAGCCAGTTGCAGACTCAAAATGTAAAAGTTCAATGCAAAGAAAGGTTGAAACGCACACTGATGACCTCCCTTGTCATCCCTTTTCATTTCGTTTCATTTCGAGACGATTCGAGCCAACATAGCCCCTTCTCTACCGGAGTTTAATCTGGGGTGTACTCACTTTTGTGAGTACATGTTCAAACATTAATGGCTGTATTTTGTTTTTTTCTGAGTGAACAAGAAATTTAAGCGGTTAAATATGTTGTTAAAAGGTCACTAATCATTGTGTGAAAGTTACATTTCTGTAATGCTTTCCTATGAAAAGATATACTCAAAAATCTGCAAAACTGTGAGGGGTGTATTCACTTTCGTGATATACTGTACCATTGTCTTCTTGAAAGTTGCAAACTTTTCCCTCACAGATCCAGCTATGGGCTCATCCACCCTGTCTGTCAATAGTCACTTTCACCAGTCCATAATACCTTTTACAAACTCTGTCCTAGGGTATTTCTTGACCCAGTCTTGACTTAATTAACTTGTTAAATGGTTGTCTGGTGTCATCCCTTCTTACCTTTGCTATGTCTCTGAGTGCTCAACAACCTGTTCTTCTGGACACCTGATGTAAGTTTGCATTCTGGAATATGATAGCACTGCAGGGTAATAATTTTCTTGTAGTTTCACCTTAAATTCAAATTTTTGGCAGTGACATTTCATGTGAGACTGATGACTTTGCAACGGTGCATTTGATACTTCTGTGCTAACGTTACCAACGTCTTGCCAATTTCAAGAGAGCCACATCCCTCTGGAAGACTTCAAAATTGTTTATAGACTTTTCAGAGTTTGTTAGATCTATTTTGTGGCCCATTTTCCCAGGAGAAAGCAAAGTTGCCTAATAATTATGCACACCGGATATTGGGTGTTGGGCTCCTTTGATCACACCCCCATCTTATACACATATGCATGATCTGGAATGCTTAAATCCAATAGGTTTTCATGTTCATAAAGGTTGGTGGCAGAAAATACGCATAAAATGGACAATATGGTCAAAAAACATGTTTGCCTAATAATTCTGCACACAGTGTATAGTAACTCACGTTAAAGCACTGCTGCCCCAACATGGTGACATGGTGATGTGACATGATGGTGTTGTTGTGTCCTCACAGCAAAAGAAGACGTACCTGGAGCGCAGCGTAAAGGAGGCAGAAGACAACATTCGAGAGATGTTGATGTCCAGAAGAGCCCAGTGATCCATGTTTACACACACACACACACACACACACACACACACACACACACACACACACACACACACACACACACACACTCGTAGGAATATATTTTCTCATCTTTGCAAAAACATGTTGTGAAATCCTGTAATGCACATTTATGTGGGGAGTTACCGGTAAATAGAGAGGAACCAACTATGGTGCCTCTTGGTATGATTTTTTTAGGAGTCAAAATGTCAACGCCATCAACACCTGATCAGAGCAGTAGCTTAAACTCTTTTTAGTTAGCATTTTGTATGTCAATAAATGAAGTGTTTCTGTTAACACAACACTTTGACACGCCAATTAAATTGTTTTTGTTATTTATGTATTGCAGACTTTTTTGACTTGCCCTTTAAAACCATGAAGTAAAAAAAAAATGTCATCATATCTCTCAAAAAATCCCCTGTTTCCTTGTAGTTCTTTGGAGTCAACTGTGACATCTTATTCATCGACCGCGGTGACATCACTGAGGTTGCGCAGTCTCTGTATCGGTCCATGTGTTGGTGTAAGTTAGGAGGAGAAGAGTATGTATGGGAAGGAAAGGACAGGAAATGATTGACTCCCAAGTAATCCAGCTCATTCAGAAATTTTTGTTTCTCTGGAACAGCCGATTGCTGATAAGGGCTGAAAGGTGTCCGGTTTTGCATCTTGAGACCAAGTCCAGCGCTTTTCACATGGGCTAGTTACTCGCATCACAAAAGATTAGCCAACTTTGACATTTTTTTAATTATCTCAGGAGTCTCAGCACTTCTGCTTTATTTGCCTGGAAACTAGGTAAAGAATTAAAAAAACAGATGTCAAATATAGTAAAAAGAAATAGTTAAGTGTGTGTGTGTGTGTGGGGGGTGGGGGGGGTGGGGGGGGTTAAACAAAAGTGAGAGACAGCATTCTATGCAAGAAATCAACAATAAGATCTCTAAGAACAGGTAATTTCCATTAGATTCAAACACATAGGTGTGATTTGGGTTTTCATATCCTGCCTAAGAAAGGCAAAGTGCAGTAACTACATTTGGCCCTTTAGGCTTTGTTGCCAGATAAAGCAATGAAGACGTGAAGACCATTTCAGCCTAAACTCTATTTGGACTAAATATGTAGTTACAGCACTTGGGGAGAAGTCAATACGTTTGTGTTGTTGCATCTCCATGTGTACATCTGTGTGTTGATGGGATGCATGCACACGTTTGGTAGTGATGAGTCATGCCAAAGAAAGGAGTTTCTGATCTAAGCCTCGCATCACCTGTGGATTATATCATGCACTCATGCACCGATAAGACCTCAAATGTGTTTTCATACCAAATTATAGGTTGCAAACAACACCAGACTCATCCTTTTGATAAAAAAGCCGGTTGCCATGCCTACCTGGGTGGTGTCGTGTTGATTCTGGTTAAGACTGGTTCCAAGATTTATATATAATTTTAAAAAAGCCCCCATTTGCAGGTAGGCTACCTCTCCAGACATGTCTGAGGAGGCCTTGTTTATTTTTCTCGCCATCTCATGGCTGTCTCCAGGGACTGATGTCATGAATATTTGGTGATGTTATTCATCTGTTGTGGAGGTCCCTTGACTCAGGAACGCACCACGGCAGTCTGTCTGACACACACATGGCCTTGTGTTTTAGGTGCTGTCCTGTTGGAATCTTGACTATGGCTCTCTGGGTTAGTTCAACATTCCCAAATGAGCACATACATAGCAACTGTTTAGTAATGGTCTGCTGAGATGCAAACAACCCCCTATCGCTCAAGAAAGACATACTGCACTTGTGATGGGTTATCTCGTTGCCAAACCTTTTACCTGAGTTTGAACTGTGCTCAATGCACTGGTATTCGGGGCCCTCTGGTGGACAACGCGTAACTCAGCTTTTCATGTAGAGGATTTTGTCATCGTAATGTAACCATAAAGAAATGTGACTCAAGCTTGCTGAATCTACAGAGAGGACAGGGAAGAGTGAACAAAAGGCAAAAAATGGAATCCAAATTTTGATTTGATATAGGTTGCTTCTTTGTGTGTCTAGTGTCTTGGTTGCGTGACATTTGCCCACTGACTGCTGTCATAACTGCACAACATTACACACTCAACACCACAGCTCCATCTATCAAGATGACCACTGCAAGTTCAAACACATTCAGATTGTTTCTATCTTGTTCAACGCTGCACACATACCTTTCTACACCAGTTTTTCATTTGGTGTTTATTTCTTAGTGGTGGACAGTTGTGGACGTATTCCAAATGACAGGCAAAACTGTAACCTGGGGTATTCCAAGAGCCTTGCTCATAACAAACCAGGAGTGCGTTTCTCAAAACCCCAGTTGTTAGCCAGTTAGCACCTTGGGAAGTTGCCAATGGGAAATTGCATTGCAAACAACAAAGTAGCTAATGTAGTTAGCAACTGTGGTTTCGAGAAAAGCACCCCAGGTTAGGTAGTAGCAAATCATATAATGGGGCCTGCAGTCCTGGTTTTCTGAACTAAATGAGTTTGGCTTATCTATTAGCAGGTATACCATTGCATAGTCAGGCTAATCACTCAACAATGTTAAGTGGCTTTCGCTTTCATGTTCATGGTAAATGTTCCTGGAATTATTAACCTGGCTCTCGCAGATGGATTGTCATCCCGAAGTGTAACGAAGATGCACGAAGCACTAGGGGTCTCGCGAGAGCCAGACTATGGAATTATATCCTGTGTGACACATCACTCTAAAAAAACAGTGTGGAATTTTACTAGTTAATTTCCAGACAGTTTGAAAAAAACATGTACACTGACCATTTTGCAGTTTCCTTTACAGAACGTTTTGGTCTTAGACTTTATCAGGTTTTAATTTCATTTTAATTTTGCCAAATGGCCAACGTAAAGCTATGAAAGTGATTGCTGTGTAAGATGACAATGACAAAGACTCATCAGTCTCAAATTTTGAAAGCATGGTCAAGGGTAGCCTGATTATCATCGACTTTCAAATATCTTCGAGACTGGGTCTGACCAAAAGCATAACAATTAACATTTCCCAAATGTCATGGTTGACCCGCCTCCCTTGGTTTGCTAATGGTTGTTTGCGTTCTGACAAAGTGGGAGGAGTTCCCGATTTTTTGGGAGCTCAGCAAGTACTTGCATTGCTCTTGACCTGACTAGTAGCAACGCTGAAGGTGTTTTGCGTCACTAGGAGGGTGTGGCCTGGCTAGGTCAAGGGGGCATGAGACTTCCTTTTTTCACATGGATTGGCCATCACAGAGTCCAGACTTCAACCAGAGAATCGTATATGAGAGAGAGATAAATCAGGCGGGTTCTTTTCCGGGAATCGAGGTGTTGTCGGGTGAACGCCCCTTTAGGAGACCTTCGGAATCTTGAGGTTGAAAATAAATGTCCCCTTAACGCTGCAGATGGCGGTGGCGCACATCTTGTGCCAACACCACAAAAAGAAAAGAAGAAGGAGGGACAACGGGTATTTCTCAAAACCTAGTACGTACACTTCCAAGTGGGCTCAGCCTAATTAGTCACGCCCAGTGATTGGATACTCTTTGATGAACTCTATGGAGTATCCAATCACTGGGCATGACTAATTAGGCTGAGCACACTTGGAAGTGTGCGCACTAGGTTTTGAGAAATACCCACTGCCTCCTAAGGGGTTTTTCTCAAAACCTACTGTGCACACTTCCAAGTGTAGTCAGCCTATAATTAGTCACGCCCAGTGATTGGATACTCTTTATTAGTCACACCCAGTGATTGGATACTCCGTAGAGTTCACCAAAGAATATCCAATCACTGGGCGTGACTAATAAAGGCTGATGCACTTGGAAGTGTGCGCACTAGGTTTTGAGAAATACTCTTTTGAGCACACTCCTTTGTTTTTGATGGGCGGGTTTTAACATATCGTACTCTCTTATACGATTTTTGCTTCAACCTTTAGTGAGAATCTTTGTGATGTGGTGAAAACATGTCACAACATTAAGATTCTTCCATCATCATTACAAGATCTTGGTGAAAACGCAACACTGGAAGGCTCTAGAATCAGATATTGCAGAAGTTAATTAAACAATTCAAATTGTACAATGCAACCAACCAACCAACATAATCAAAGCTAAAGGTGGTGAAACAACATTGTGTGCTTGTGACCTGTTTTTGGTCTGGCCTTTTTTTGGCCAAGCAGTGTATGTTACCAATGAGTTAGTGAATGTAAGCCTTACAAATGTGTGAAAATCCAAGTGGTTTCATTCATTCTAGCTGATCTGAGATTGGCCTATAAACCTATTAATTTTACTTTTCAAAATGACAATCGTATTATATGCGGTTATAGAAAGTCCACAATGTGTAGCCCCTTAA
Source organism: Engraulis encrasicolus (assembly GCF_034702125.1). Classification (NCBI taxonomy): domain Eukaryota; kingdom Metazoa; phylum Chordata; class Actinopteri; order Clupeiformes; family Engraulidae; genus Engraulis; species Engraulis encrasicolus. The sequence continues at coordinate 47,941,124 of NC_085863.1, forward strand.
TGCGCGCCGTACCTCCAGAGGCACGCTGTAATCGTCATTGAAATGTAACTACCATAGCACTACAATACTATGACACAACACAGGCCCTTTGGTAATGCACCACGACTTGGTCATTACCACACTGGTAACAACAAATGTATAAAGCCGTGTCTTAAGGGGTTAAAGGGTATGCTGTGTTCTCCCCCCCACACACACAGCACAGGCTGCATAGTTCCAATTGAGCTACTTATAAAAGCCGGCACCTTAGCCCAGAGGTAAACTAAATACATTCCCTTCACACTCCCCCGTAAAGGAAAGCACAGCCTTCCATCTGCCAATTAGTGTGAGGCGCTGGAGGTACCGTCAGTCTTCTTGACAGACAGTAGCGGGTAAAGTTCAGTTAAAAAGAGCAGATTATTAACTTGTCTAATCTGCGTCCACTCTTCTTGCTGCTTCCATAAAATCCAATGGTGAGAGCGGTGAGGAGCCTAAATCTACACACAGGAGCTATCTGTATATTCAGACACACTGCCGCAGCACAGGTATACACAGTCCACTCATTGCCATTGGAGACATGGACACCACTTCAGACCACAAGGTGAGAAAAACATCACAAAACAAAGCTTTGTAATCAGTGTTTTTGTATTTCTTCATCAGGTTTCTGGTGGTTCCTTATCAGTTTAGAAAGTAAATGCTTCCAACTCTCTTTGGTGATGATGCACAGTATATTTACATGGTCATTTATCCCTAGATATTCTATATGCAATTGACACACTCAACAAAACTTGGATTCTCTTCTGCACTGCTGATTTGAAGTGGATATTCTCTGGGAATGTGTGTGAATTTAGTTTTAAAGATATGTTGGTATTTTTTTTAAATAAAATCACTGGAAGCAACATCCAACTTAGGGAGAAACCCAGTCACCTACCTAGAGTGTCTCTTCATTTACAATCTTATGAATGTGTTGATGATCTGACTAATCAAACCTGCTCTGAGTGAATATTGATATTGATTGATGTCTCAACTGCAAGCGTTGTGAGAATGAATGTTATGTATGTGTTGGGTATGTTATGTGTTAATGAATGTTATGCACTGTATGTGTTATTTTGGATGGTGGCCAGGATGCAGACAGAGAGGAACAACCAGTTAAGCGAGGCAGCTTTTCTGAAGCCAAGAAATCCCAGCAGCCGGGGTTTGACATGATCTACCGCATCGAGGATGTCCCTCCCTGGTATCTCTGTGGACTCCTTGGCATGCAGGTACACGCACACACACACACACGCACACACACACACACACACACACACACACACACACACACACACACACACACACACACACACACACACACACACACACACACACACACACACACACACACACACACACACACACACACAGACACAGACACACACAATCTGCTATCTATCTGACTTTACGATGGGTAAATTGGGGACCTACTTTTCTGTATGGCAGGCTGAGCATTCGACATTCCTGCCTGACCCGTGGGTCAGGGCCAGATTAAGGTGGCCTGAGGCCCCTAGGCTACAGGTTGCTGTGGACCCCCCCCAATATTTCCATAGACAGTTTCATAATTACGAGCTAGGAATTAAGGATAACATGTCTACCAACTGTACACAACATGTCAGATGAATTTTTCAATATAATTTGGACCTGCCATGGGTATTAGCATATCCTGGAGCTGAGGCAAGGTTTGTTGGTTGGTCTTGGACACTCGTGTTGCTGGCAGTAAAAGGCAAAAGTGTGGGTCCATGTGTGACCCACTACTGATGTTGAAGACACAGGAAAATGCGTCCATGCGGATAACATAACGTTTATCTACATGGAGTTTTACATATATGGAATTGTTTTTGACGTAGTGTCCAGGAAAACTAACCTTTAAAAATAAGCAACTAGCACATCTCAGAATTTGAAGATGAGCAAAGTATTTGGCACTCTGTATCACTGTTATACACGTGTGAGTCCATGCGTGTGTTTCTGTGTCTGTGGTTGCATTCCAATATGCGACCTTGTGTCCTCCACTTGGGCTTGTGGCTTCACGTTTTGCTGATGCCCCGCCTCCGTGGAGAAAAAAATTTAGTTTCCCCGCTGTCAGCCTAGCCAAAAAAATTTTTGGGTGACTGTTCTTCATTTACCATCCTGTTTGAAAATGAGAAAATGACTTTATAATTGAGCTTTTGCGAGATATTGAATTATAATGCTGTTGTCAGTGATGTCGTCATGGCGTATTACTTCCTGGTACGAGGCCACAAGCACAAGTGGAGGACGCAAGGTCGCATATTGGAAGGCACTCTGTGTGTTTGTGTGTTCCAGCACTACCTGACGTGCTTCAGTGGCACCATCGCGGTGCCCTTCCTGTTGGCCGATGCCATGTGCGTGGGTAAAGACCAGTACACCGTCAGCCAGCTGGTGGGCACCATATTCACCTGTGTGGGCATCACCACCCTCATCCAGAGCACCTTTGGCGTCCGGTAAACAAAGGCATCAATAATAATAATAATGATAATAACAATAATAATCAGGGGTAGTAGCGTCATCATTTTATTATTATGCTAACTGTGTGTTGTGCAAATGTAAGATGTTTTTTTCTTTCTTTTTTCGTGTGTGTGTGTGTGTGTGTGTGTGTGTGTGTGTGTGTGTGTGTGTGTGTGTGTGTGTGTGTGTGTGTGTGTGTGTGTGTGTGTGTGTGTGTGTGTGTGTGTGTGTGTGTGTGTGTGTGTGTGTGTGTGTTGATTTTGGCATCCTCTTGAAAAATAACGTTAGAAGGAACTTTAAACAAATCTCATGCAGGCTGATTTTACTTTCTTCTTGAAAAATAAAAAATATGAAATGTCTTTGAAAACAACATATGTCTGACAAAGGAGGTATGAATAAAAAACAAATAAAAACATCCTGTGTCCCTTCCAGGCTTCCATTGTTCCAGGCCAGTGCGTTTGCCTTTCTCATCCCGGCTCAAGCCATTCTCAAGCTGGACAGATGGACATGTCCTCCTGAGGGTACGAGTCGACCCAAATCCTGAGCATCATGAAAGTACCGTTTGGGGATTTCCGCTTCCTTCATATTGTGAGGATAGTGGAGAAAACACTAGAGATCAAAGGGGGAGAAAGATGGGCAGGAGATTGGGTAAAATGACATTGGTTTCGGTTCTTTTGGTTTTAGGGTAAGTGATCCATTGCAGACTATGCCGTATCTTGTTCTTGTTTTAGACTGTAAGTAAATACAGCGCAGTTGGGCGCACCGTGTCTTAGTTGGCTAAGGCGCTGTACCCTAGTATGCCCAGGGACCTGAGTCTGAATCCGTCTCGAAGTCGCCTCCCGATTCTTCCCCCCCATCGCTCTCTCCCACTTGTTTTCTGTCATACTGTCCTGTCCAAAATAAAAACATAAAATGTCGTCAATAAAACAAACAAACAAAGACAGCACAGCACAGTTAATGGCCTCTAGTGTCTTCCGAGACATGCGTCATCACAGTAGTGATGTAGTATATTGCAGTTTGACTGGCTTCTTATGTTTTTCAGAGGAGATTTATGGGAATTGGACTCTACCTCTCGACACCTCCCACGTGTGGCACCCGAGAATCCGAGAGGTTAGACACCCACAACATCAGTACTGTGGTTGGATCAACTGTATATGCTTATAAAAAGACTACCAACAGCAGCATGTACCTAAATATGACTAAAGTGACTGTGTGTGTGCGTGTGTGCGTGTCTGTGCTGTGTGTGTGTGTGTGTGTGTGTGTGTGTGTGTGTGTGTGTGTGTGTGTGTGTGTGTGTGCGTGTGTGCGTGTCTGTGCTGTGTATGGCCTGCAGATCCAGGGTGCCATCATCGTGTCAAGTTTGGTTGAGGTGGTGATCGGCTTCATGGGTCTGCCTGGCCTGCTGCTCAACTCCATCGGCCCCCTCACGGTCACGCCCACCATCTCTCTGATTGGCCTGTCCACCTTCCAGACGGCAGGCGATAGGGCAGGCAGCCACTGGGGGTTTTCTGCGCTGTATGTTCTGTTGTCGCCACTAGGTTCTTTTTTAGGGGGGGATCTCTTTCCTGTTTCCTCTCCTGGTCTCCTCATTGGTCTCCTGGTCTCCCCTGGTCTTTCTCTCTTCCATCTTTCTTGAAATGAAGAGCTCTTTTCCAAAACGCTATATCCATCATTTTTGACTTTTTTGATTTACTTTATGTGAATGATTTTTATTGAAGTGAATTATTTTTTATGTTCAGACCAATGCAATAATCTATGAAAGTCTTTTTAAATAAATTTAGAAATGCCATGTATCATGCTCTCCAGCAGCACTTTTACATGACTGTGTGTGTGTGTGTGTGTGTGTGTGTGTGTGTGTGTGTGTGTGTGCGCGTGCGTGCGTGCGTGCGTGCACGCGTGCGTGCGTGTGTGTGCGTGCGTGCGCGTGTGCATTTGTTTCCCTTCCCCAGGACTATCTTCCTCATTGTGGTGTTTGCTCAGTACTGGAGGGACTGGGCCGTTCCCCTGCCCTCCTATAAGAGGGGGAAGGGCTGCACCATCACCAGGTTCCAGATATTCAAGATGTTTCCTGTGAGTCCCAGTGCACGCTAAAATGACACCTTTTAAGACAAGACAACATCCTCCATTTTGATTACTCAAACATTTGGTTGTCATGGATATACTGTGTAGATGCCTATGGATGTGTCACCAATTTAACAAATTGAGCCAATTGAACCTGTCCACTCACTGTAATTTATGTACTGTAATTTGTGTAAACAAGAGACTGGGCAGTTGCGTTAATTTAGATACACTTCAGTAAATGGTTGCAACAAAAATAAAAAGTATATCAATATCCCTCTCCCCATATCAATGACAGATTATACAAGTAGAAGGGATTGAAAAGTGTTTTTTCAGTATGTTAAGTGTAAAGCGTATGAAGAGTCTTTGTTTCTCTTTGATTAATTGAGAAGTGTTTTTAATTGTCCTCACACATAATCTGAGAGCTGTTGTCTGTGCTGTGCAGATCATAATGGCCATCATGTTGGTGTGGCTGGTGTGCTACATCTTCACCCTGACCGGCCTCCTGCCAACGGACCCCAACAGCTACGGTTTCAAGGCTCGCACAGACGCCCGCGGGGAGATCATGACCCAGGCTCCCTGGTTCCGCATGCCCTACCCATGTGAGCAGCTCTCGTGTTTTTATTTACGTACAATGGCTCCTTTTGACAAATTGCCAAGGGTGAATTAAACCTCCCATATTCTGGAAACAGGGCCAGATTCCGGAGTACTACTTTGTTCACAATTGTACCATCACTTACTGTATTATAATTTCACTGCAGAAAACAATAAAAGCCTTCTTATTTGGCTTAGAATAGCAAATGCTCTCTCCACATAGAATGAATTAAAATTATTTCAATTTGAATAACATAAATGAACTCAACTTTGTAAAGGGACTGAACTGAAACCAGTCAGCCCAAACCTGTCAGGAAAAAAACATTTGTGTAATCTCCGGTCTTGCTGAAACAGCTTGAAGCAGGTGGTGTGGAATACATTTTGGCCACGATTGCTCCTTGTCCATCAAACCTTAACATAACATTGTCAACTTAACTAAAATGTAGTAGTTCTGTTTGGCATGTCAACGTTATAGTCATCAGTGGAGTGTGGTCACTTATACCTTAAATGCAAAGCATTCCTTCCTATCTGCAGGCCAGTGGGGGTTGCCAACGGTGACGGTTGCCGGGGTGCTGGGCATGTTCAGCGCCACGCTGGCGGGCATCGTGGAGTCCATAGGGGACTACTACGCCTGTGCCCGTCTCTCAGGGGCACCACCGCCCCCCATCCATGCCATCAATAGGTGAGAACCAGTCATGACATGTTGGGAAAGATGTGCAGAATCTGGTCTACTAGATGTTTTATGTTTTACGTGTTTCATGTTTGTGAAGATGCGCATTCATCATGGTCATGTTATCAAAAGTTTTTTTTGCATAAATGTGCATGAAAAAAAGCAACAGTACATACTTAAGTGAATTGACAAATCAGTATCATCCAAGATCAATACATGGTGTCTTAATGTAACACTCCTATAATCTTAATGGGATGCAATGCTGTGTGTGCAGTACACACTGAATGATAAAAACATGTATGTGGATGGTTTATGTCAGCGCTATTCAATTGGCTGCCCAAGGGCCGCTGACATGCCGCCCAGATGCAGTCCACATACGGCCCAGATGCAGTCCACATGCGGCCCAGGCGTGGCCCTCAACTGTAGCAGTGCACATTTCAGTTTTGATAGTGCAGTACAACACATGATTTTCTAGTGAATCTCCTGCTTGTCTTGTACATTCACATTCAATGTGGTTAGGTTTTAGGTTAGAGGAGCATTTAAAAATTGTTTGTAGACTACTGGTTTGAAGTGTCATTACCGTGTTAGTGATGGGTGAAAATGTGACTTAAGTTATTGGCTTTGAAATATGGCCCAGATGAAATTCTAATTGAATAGCCCTGGTTTATGTTATATACAGTAAATTAATTTATTTGCATAGAATGATGAAGAATAAATGAATGAAAAGGTGAATGCCATTCTAGGAAAGCCTTAAAATTTGTGTTGTTGTTTTATAATATTTCTATCCTATCACCCGGTGGCATGGTAGGTTGTTCATGGGTCCGTGACGTTTAAGTAGTAGCACATGTCAGGTTGGTGCAGCCACAGCTAGTGCCACTTTTGTATGGATGTTTTTTTTTGTTTTTTTTCAACGGATTATCTAAGAATCATATTCGTTGCAGTACATCAATTGCCATTTACTACTTAATTTATGGGCATTAGTTGTCGTTGTACTACCTGAGCCCAAAAAAACATCATTGACCCACATGGCAACGGCGAGATGTGTGTACTAGTAGTAACTATGTCTTTTCTGTCCCCCTCACTCCCCTACCTGTGCGGCACCAGGGGCATCTTCACGGAGGGCGTGTGCTGCATCATAGCAGGCCTCATGGGCACAGGAAACGGCTCCACCTCCTCCAGTCCTAACATCGGAGTGCTGGGCATCACAAAGGTAAACCACGAGAGAATGAAGGCACCAGGGGTGTCACGATACCCGATGTACCGTTAAACCGCGGTAAAAAATGCTGATAGTAATAATTAACGTTTGAAATTCCAAAAAAATACTGTACCGCACTGGATTACTGTACGGTGCACCGTGACACGGAGAGCCTTTCCGACCTCTTATCCAAGTCTGCTGATGTCGCCACGGAGGCACACTTTGTTGCCTAACACCTAATGACAACGCTGCACTCATAGTCAATTGTTGAACCAATGCATTTCTATAATGAAAGGTAGAATTTCCTCCTCATAATTTCAAAATGACAAGCAATTCATGTATTATTTTTAGAGATCATAGGCAGTCCTTGCACCTTTTTGGAACTATTTCAGTTTGTGTAGGACTATCAATGCATTCTAAATATACTCAACACACCATCACACACCACACCAGCGCACATGCCACCCACCAATGTGGGTGGCACGTGGTTATGCACGTGGCATAACTTCCTTCCAGTGTTATAAAAACAAATATTAAACTGGTCGGATTATTTCGTCTGACGCTGCACATTTGCATGATGTTGGCCGGGTTATTGCGTTGGCAAATCGGTGCTAGACCAAAAAACAACACTGTTCAAAATGTTGTGTGTCAGAGACTTGGGACCGCAGTAGCCAGGCTAAAAAGCAGTGTAA